>NC_056726.1:1422734559-1422839559 GCF_019279795.1 Protopterus annectens
TCTGCTCTCAGATTTAGGCCTGTAACATTTTTCATTGCCTCTTTCCCCCTCTCATTCTGTTGCTCTTACTGTACGCCTCTCTCTGTTTAATTGGCATCATCTAGACTTTGTGTTGCCTTTTTCTCAAACTTCAGTTTCTGAGCAGACTCTGTTGCAGATTAGCTGTCCTATAACTTCTGTGGCAAACAGAACAGCCTCAGTGACAGGTTGGCCTAGCCCCCAGTCTCCATCATTCTTGCAACCTAGCTGCAAGATAGACTTCCCTACCATCCATCCCTCTCTTCAGATGGATAAATATATATGTAGATATGTATACGGGTTCACTTTATAATCCCGAAATCCGGAAATATCAAATTTCAGAATCTCAGGATCATAAAGCCGAAATATTAAAATCCCGAAACTCCAAAAGCGCGAATTTCATAATCGCAAATCCAACACTAACCATACACCACACACACATAAACATACACACGCCTTCCCCCACACATACAAACACACAAACCTACACTACATACAAGCAGGGGGGCAAACACCCCTGCACCCCCCATGTGCTGGGGGGGTCTTATTAATAGAATCTTAAGCACACATCTTGTTTGTATGGAAGAAGAGGAGCATTTATATATCATTTGCATATCAGAAATACCATAAGCCTTTTCTTCTAATGAGTTTGCCCAATGGAAGCACATGTATGGAGAATAACAAGGGAACTAACATCAATCCCTATGAGTAAGAGAAGGTAACTTGATAACGACAAATTCTTTAAACTAGAAGCTGCCTCTGTGGATGTAGGAGGGACACTAGTCTATGACAATCTGGGACTTGATGCTCCACAGGAAGATTGTAAATGATCCAGCAGGAGTTTATGATCCACCATATGAAATGGTGTGTAGAGATCTAAAAGAGCTGGAATGGGATATGGAGTGTAGAGATCTAAAAGAGCTGGGATGGAATATTAACATTTACCCTTTACAATTAGGAGGCCATCTGTGACTCTGGTAAGGACTGTCTTAGTATTATGTCTAATACAGAAGTTGAACTGGAATGGATCATGGACAGGGTCTATATTAGATTAATGAAGTTTCAGAACTTTGAATACCATATGGTCGACATGATATGATCGAAGTTCTGAAATTTCGAAAATCTAAAAAAAAAAAAAAAAAAAAACCACAAACAAAGTAAGTGCTTTAAGCAGGGGGGCAAGCCCCCCCCTGCACCCTCCACACCCCCCACTACTTAAATATACAAACTCTGAGATTGTGCTACAGCGTAGGAAAGGGAAATGTTCCCTTTCTGTGCCATTCTCTGTTAAAGTGCAATCTCGGAGTCGGTATATTTAAGTAGCAGGGGGGGTGCAGGGGGGCTTGCCCCCCTGCTAAAACACTTTTAATTTACTTTACTTTGTTTTGTTTTGCTTTTTTTTAGATGTTCGAAGTTTCAGAACTTCGATCATATGGTGTCGCCCATATGGTGTTCTAAGTTCTGAAACTTTGTTAATCTAATATAGACCCCATGAACACTATATACTGAAACTTGTTGCACATAAACAACCTCCTCTGTAGCCTTTCCAATAATTGGAAGGTTATAAATAGCATGGCAGTTACTAAGTTTGTCAGGAATAGTAAAAGATTTCTTTAAAATATCGGTCACTAATGTATCTCTCAGAGCAATTGGAAATACTCCACTGTTCAGAGAAGGCAAAACAATGCAGATGAAAGTCATTCTAGTTGAGCATAGGTCTAAGCTACAAGTTACAAGCCAAAGAAATGACATTAAGGTATTCTGGCATCTGGAACCAACATCAACACCAAGGCAAAGTGTCTGTATAGACAACATAGATTTCCGGAGAGTTTATTACAGAAGAAGAAGAAGCTGCCCTTACTAAATTCAACTTACTCTTGAAGAAAAGGGTGGTGAGTTCCACACCTCTCAACCTGTTAGTACAAAAAATCTGGAGAGATCTTAAAATAATGGGGAGACAAACACGTAAAAATAGGAATGTATTTTAAATATTGTTCTTATAAACTCAGAAAGTAGCTAGAATAGCAGTACTTGTGTTAGTATACATTTTCTACAGGATATAAAATCAGAAACTCAAATGAATGTCATTAATTAGTGATTAAAATCCTTAGTAATTTGCCACAAAACCACAAATTGTATGAGGAACAGACCAAAGATATGAGGCAAAAATCTGGACATTCTGTGAAACTCTGGACAGTTTAGAGGTATGGTGAGTTCACAGTCATCAGATAAAAACACTCTGACTGGTATGGTGTTTGTAAGTGAGATAAAGTAACTGAAAACTGAATGAGGGTGATTAGACAATTTGCACTAGAACATCAGAAATAACAAACTGGAAAACTATGGCTAGGATATGACCAAAATGAATGAAATACCTGAACAAATCCAAAAAAACTCATAATGCCATGGAAGTAACTATCAAGAGGCACTGCATAGATCAACAATCTCAACAAGTCAGAAAGGAAGTCTGTGAAGTCCTGAATGACCATCCTCACCCTAATAAGTATTGTTTTAATTCAGGTGATTCTGTAAATGTCATTTTTATAAAGGGAAAGCAAGCTTTTGCACTTGCAAGGTACATATCCCTAACTTGTGAGGTAACCTTAGAAGTCACGTCTCGATAAGAAATCTGAAATCATGTTATAGGAACCTGAAGCTACACTTTGACCCTATTCCCATGAGCTATCAAAAAGTTGGCGGTTCAAACCTTATCCTTGATCAGATGCAATGGTACGTGATAACATATCACAGTCCCACAACTGATCCTGCATGCCATGGGGACTTAAATCATAGAGAAAAATGAGAATACTGCAGCCACACGATGTGGTCTGAAATTCTCATCAAGTCAGGTCTCCATAATGAAATCTGGTCAACATCATGCAGCAGGTCAAAAATAGTGCTAGCTTCATTTATACGGACCTTGCATTAGAATAATATGTTTGAAGGAGTCCAAGCTCTGTGATGCACAGAGGCAGAGCCCTGACTGTAACACAGGTGACCCTGGTTCATATAGTGGCCCTGGTACTGTAGACGCCAGGCAGGGAGGAACAGGAAGAGGAATGAGCTGATGTGACCTGCTGATCTCTCCTGGAGGGGTGAGATGTTTGTTTTTGTTCAGCACATGGGAGACAGAATAGCTGAAAGAACAGATTTACATATACTATGTCTGAAATGCCATTTTTAAGACTCACACCTTTTCTCAAAGTATGTGGTGTGCAGGATTGCCGGATGGGCTTACCCCCTGCAAAAAGAAGTTTAAAGGTGATGACTGATTTTTTTAGATTTGCGCTTCTCCTGTATTTTCATTTCTTTCTTTTTTTTTGTGTGTGTTGGCACTCTGCATTTCAAATGCTGATATTTCAACAGCAAGCCTCAGGAAAGTCTTAATAATTCAAAGACAAAACAGTGTAAGAAATTTCTCTGTGTGGAAGATTTTCAATTCATATATATCACTATATATTAATAAGATCAGACAGTGGCAGTAGAAGTAGCTGACTTGAACTTGCCTTAAGTCAAAAACTAATAAAAATATAATTTAGAATATACAGAATTACTAAATATTCAAACGTAATCTAAGTAGGGTAGACAGTCTGTTGCCAGTTGAAAATCCTGTATTAAGTGCACAAGACAAGCGATCCAAGTAAAACAAAAATAACAGAATAATAGTTTAATCACAAGTTTTCTAATATATATATATATATATATATATATATATATATATATATATATATATATATATATATATATATATATACTTTTTATCAGTTTTCCTTTCATTTATTGAAAGCTGTATGTGCGACGTGCAAAATGTCATAAGTACGGCTGCAAAAAACCACAATGCCGATTCACAATGTGTTTGTGGCAAATAAGAGAATGCTTTTTTCCCATTCAAACACATGGATCAAATGTCGGAAATGGTTTTTCATCAAACCATTTTCTACATTTGATCCTTCGATGTTGTCCATATTTTGGCATTATGGTTCACGGAAACAACCATTTGCATATATGCAATTCACTCATTCAAAGGTAAACCCTTTTTATCAGGTAAGGGAGTGGTTTATTGTGCTGTCAAACACAGTCCCCAGGATTCAATAAGCATTTTATCCTGTGCAAGAATAGTGCAGCAGCTCCTGCATGGAATATGGCCACCGAGCGATCCAGTAAACAAGGCTGGGGGTGTGTACGAGCCTGCCAGCACTATTCTTGCATGGTCATCATTGAATTATGCTAATTACCTCATTTGGTGGTGAAAACCATGCAAATGAGGTGAATTAGTGATGCAGTAAGCAGGCGGGCATCTGTGCCAGAACAGTGTCAGTTGCAGAAATGTATTTAGTTACTGACCATGTACATTTCTGCAAAAATGAAAATGGGGGCATGACAGCCCAAAGGAAAGCATGTATTATAATCATTAGGCATGCCAATGGCCAAAATTATGGCCACTGGCATGGAAAAGTGTTACAAAAAAATGAAAATCAAAGGGATTTTTTGGCCAATTTTGACCGTTTAAGCATAGGGCAGTGGTGCGCAAATGGGATCATGCTGAAAATTTAAAAAAAATGTGAAAAGACAATTTTAAGTGAAAACTGCATTTTGCCATTATAGTGTATGGCATGCAGAATCAAAACAATAACATATAACAGTGGTTGCTAAAAGGAAAGGCTCTGGTGTAGTGGTGTAACAAGGGACTAAGGCAGTGCGGTATGTAAATGGGCAAATTTTCCTGAATCACTAAATGAGAGACCATTCTCTGGCTGCACCAAACTGTGTAGGAGCTATAAGGCAGAGGTGTAAGCAGGAGAAGCAGCTGACATGAAAAAGTAGTATGTGTCATGCTTGGTGTAAGCACATCGAAGCTCCATGGCTCTCATTTGAGCTTAGCTAAACAATGGGGTGTGCCTGAGGCTGTATTTACGTATTCCATGAAATGAAGAGTGTGCTCACATCCAGGGTGGGGCCATTTCTGCTTTAAAGTGTTTACGTTAGCTAAATGGGTTTGCGTGGTATGCACTGGGTCTAAAAATAAAATGGAAATAGCAGAACTGTTTACATTTGGGCATTAGGTTTGCGTGGTGCACCTCGGGTCTTGAAAGAGGTGGAAATGGGAAGGAAAAAAAAGGGGAAATAGCAGAATAAAAGCAATCAAGTACAAATAACATAGCAGGCAGGTGGAATGTATTATAGCCAGCCAATCATACAGGCAGCATCTGCAGCACAGTAGTATAAACTGTGAAACACCTTTCAGTCTGGTTTTTGCCACAAACTATGCACCATTGGTGTACACACTCAGCAGAGTTTTAACAGACAAAATGTTAGGGGCTGCTGTCACTTTGATACATCAATATGTTCTAGAGGCTGAGGGCGGTGAGGAGGATAATGCTGGCAACTGCCCCAGACTGAGGAGGAGGAGAAGAGTGTTCAGACCCAGGGTAAACTACTAGGGGCTTCATGATTTAGAGATAGTAGAGCACTACAGGGTGAATAGGGACATACTTCAGCAACTCATTGAGCTGTGCCGGCCTCACCTCAGACCTAGAGTCAACAGAGGCCAGTGGATACCTAGGTATGTGTAAACTTAAGAATACTAGCTACAGGTACTTTCCAAAGACCTACTGGGGACTTCATGGGGGGTCTCATAGGAATCTGCATCCAGGGTACTTCACCAGTTCCTGGATGCCATGCTACCACATGCCAGTGAGCACATTTATTTCCCCAGCACCCATGAGAAGAGAACTAGCAATATGCACCTCTTCAGTCATGTAGCAGACTACCTGGAAGTCCTGGCTGCCATAGACTGCATGTACAGCCACATAAAAGCACCACCCAGTGAGCAGGGTAAGGCCTACATAAACTGCAAGGGCTTTCACTCCATCAACTGCCAGGCCATGTGCAATGCCCAGGACATTATCATGAATGTGTGTGCTGGCAGCCCTGGAAGCTATCACAACTCCCACATCTGGCATTCCTCACAGCTCTATCAGGGTTTTTGCCAGGGGGGACATCCTGTATGGCCATCTTGTGAGGGATGCTGGCTATGCACTGGAGCTGTGGATGATGACACCCATCAGAAATGCACACACACCCACTCAAGAATGTCATAATGAGGTACAGGCACAAACCAGGATCATTATAGAGCATGTGTTTGGGATGCTCATGTCACGGTTCCGCTGCCTTGACATATCTGGTGGAGCCTTGCAGTACTCTCCAGCCACATGTGTACACATGTTCAAAGTATGTGCTATGCTACACAATATGATCCTGCGAATGCAGCTGCAACAGGAACAGCATGGGGAAGGGCTACACAAACCCCACCATTGCCAAGGTCCCCACAGGCACAGAGGGACTCAGAGGAGGAACCCCCTGAGCCAGCCTCATAGGCAGATGGAGGCATGCCCAGTATGCCCTGGTCTTGGCAAAGAGGCAATGCATAGCACACACACTGACACTGTAGGGACCCAGGCACTGACACCTCTGTCTGACTCACACACACAGTAAAAATGATGACACACACATCGCACTGCCTGTAACTTACCATGTATAGGCAGTGTACTGCATGCATTCGACATTGGCACCCCTCAAGCACCGTCCTCACAACTGCTGCAGGCACAAGGTAAGTCAGCCTTCTTAACAATAAATGAATGGCTTAGTATGTTCTGGTAGCATATCTATGGCAATGCTGCATGCATGCAAGGGAATGGGGTGGCCTACTGGGATAGCAGCAGACAACTGACAGCTATGTGGGACACCAGGAAATGTTTGCCCAACACTGGCTTCCCCACCCTATGCAGTAGTACCCAATATACGAATCCTACTGCAGTATATTTGGGGGGCCAACTAAGTGGGGGTTATAGGTCACAGGCATGGATGTCAGCGTGGGGGTCCCATACCCACCCCTTGGTCTCACCCAGCAAGGCAGCTGTAGAAAACCATAAAGAAATGTCTGGCAAAAGCCCACAAATGGTGACAATGATGGAATACCTCCCTACAGACTTACACAGTGATAACACAGCAAGTCTTGCAGTTGCAGTAAGGTTCTGAATTGAAGAAGTCTGAAACTGAAATGTGTGCCATTACAATCTGATCTGTGGTCCTTAGTGATATGCCTCTAGCCTCCAAGACAGGGCACAATACTATGCTAAATGGAACAAAAATGTAAAGCAAATATCAGCACAGTCTGTGCAAATGTGTACAGTTGACAGGTGTGCCACCCCACACCCATATTCCCATAGAAATGCAGTAACATGTATGTCTGCAGGGAAATAGCAGTAGTGCACACATTGCCAGGGCTGTCCCAATCAACATAACTTGTTGCATGTCCACAATATGCAGGGGGCAATGAACAATGTATATGTGTGGTTAATATTGTCAGGACGTGGCCAGCACTTACTCTTGGCTGTTGTGTCATAGTGTCCTAGGTACAGTGCTGTCTTTGATAGGGCCATGTTCCAAGAACTGCAGTGCCAAGTATTCTGCATGTCAGTTACACCTATGGTAGGGGTTGTACACACTGTGCAGATGCCAATAGCTGTTAATGCAGGAAAGCTGTACAGGTCATGGACTGGGGGCCATTCATATGGACAGTGCACAACTTGGACTAACCGACACAGTGCCTACCATACCACTCAACTGTACAGACTTTTTGCATCATAACTGTGGACTGTATAACATGAAATAGGGGTTGTCTGGTAATTCACTGGCAAATCTTGTAGGATTAAGGTCAGAAAATAATGACAGATTGTAGTGTCAGACTTCATACCCTATAGAAACTCACATGCCAATGCAAAACATGTTATTGAATCACCTTTCTAGGTTTGTAAGGCTAGTACTTAAAAATGGTCCCTATATTTAGGCCTCTGTCCCCCAATCACTTATGGCTTTGTCCAGATGTCTGGATCTCAGAAGTTGAGAGGTATAGTGCCTAGTAGGACAGCAGATACCTGAAGGTCAGTGTACTGCCAGTGTATAAAAGGCTGCCACCTTTCTGTGTCAGCACTGACAACATGTCACTAGCCAACAGCCATACCCCTGGAATGACACAGGTTGTCATTTTGAGGACTTTCCCATCCAGTATACATCCCAGTTCCCAACTTTAGAAGTCCAGCTGATGTCATTCACCTTCAAAATACCTTTATGCACTTGTTAGCCCTGTAAGCTCTGTAGCACATGCAATAACTGTGTAACAGTATAATACAAATAACTAGATAGGCAGGGGTTCTATTCTCAGGTCTAACAAATGTGTGTGTGTGCGTGTGTGTGTGTGTGTGTGTGTGTGTGTGTGTGTGTGTGTGTGTGTGTGTGTGTGTGTGTGTGTGTGTGTGTGTGTAAGTGTATATTTTTGTAGGCAGAAGTATTTTGAGGACTTTCCCACCCAGTACACATCCCAGTACCCTACTTTAGCAGTCCTGCTGATGTCATTCACCTGAGAAATACCTTTGTGCACTTATCAGCTCTGTAAGCTCTGTAGCATGTGTGATAATTGTGTAACACTATAGTACAAATAACTAGATAGGCAGAGGTTCTAAATGTGTGTGTTTGTGTGTTTAAGTGTATGCACATGAGTTTGTAAGTGTGTATGTTTGTAGGATGAAGTATTTTGTGGACTTTTCCACTCACAACACTTCCTAGTGCCCTACTTTAGCAGTCCTGCTGATGTCATTGCCTTTAGAAGTACCTTTGGAGAGCACTTAGTCCTATAAGCTCCGTGGCATGTGTAATAACTAAGTAACAATATAGTACAGATAAATAGATAGGCAGGGGTTCTACACTCAGTTGTACCAAATGTGTGTGTGCATGAAGGTGTTTGTAAGCCTGTATGCTTGTAGGGTAATGTATTTTGATGCCCTTCCCACCCAGTGCATTTCCCATTGTCATACTTTACAAGGGCTCTTGAAGTAATCACCTTAGACATACCTTGCGACACTGCTAAGTCTTATAAGCTCTGTGGTGCATGTGATAACTGCGTAACACTGCAATACATATAACTAGATAGGTAGGGGTACTAAACCCAATACTGGCAACTGTGATACTCTGTGTGTGAGTGGGTGAGAATCATATCCTCAGGGGTGTGGGTTATACCATTTTGAGGTGTGTGTATCACCCAGTACACATCCCATTGCCCTTTGAGGTGTGTACCGCCTAGTACATATCCTAGTGCCCTACTTTACAAGCCCTGCTGATGTCATTGACCTTAGATGTACCTGTAGACACTTGTCAGCCCTCTACGCTCTGTGGCATGTGCAATAACTGCATAATACTATAGCAGAAATACTTAGATAGGTAGGGGTTCTAATCTCAATACCAACAACTATAGTAGTGTGTATGAAGCATATCCTCTGTGGCTGTTGTGTGTGTAGGATATACCATTTTAAGCATGTTGACCCTTTACAATGACATCACTTTAAAGACTCTGTTAATGACATCTGCCTCACATACACCATGTAACATTATACAGCCCATACCAGTCATCTGTACAGATGTACATGGGATATCCACATGTTTGCAAACTATATGTAGTCTGTGTCCTCTGACAATGAGCATTCCTGTGATATCATTGCCAGATATGTCACAGTTACTGGACTGACACACATGCCAGCATCAGACATCGCACCTGACTAACACATCAGGCTGATATAAAGTCTGTCACTATCACTTGTGCAGTTTTGTAGGAGCAGCAGATGAGAGCAATCACTACATCTGGTGGGTTATCCCACCATCCATGAAGGCATTCACAAGATTACCTATTGTAAGAGGTTGTGTGTTATGTCCCAGGCATGGAATCTATGTGGAGCATGTCATGTGTATGCAGCACTATAGTACATACAAGTGGATACGTAGGGTTACTAATATGTCTATTGGCAACTGTGTATGTGTTTCTGATGCACAGCCCCTGTGGCTCTCTTCAGTGTATGTATGTGATAAATATACCATTTTGTGTGCCTCTTCCACCCTGTGAACTCCCCCATTGCTAACCTAATGTTATCCCATACAGATGTCATCCACCGTACAAGCACAGTTACTCAATTTCTAACACCAAGCCACTGTGGCGCAATGGTTGTATCACTGTGCATTGTACATTAATAGATGTGTAGGTCATCTACTCTAATAAGTGTCACCTACATGTGCATGTGTGTCTCATTGCATGCCCCCATGCAGTGGTGTGTATGTTTGTGTGTGTGTCAGATGGCTTTAACATGTTAAAGGTCTTTGAACCCACAATTGGCAATTGTAACAGCCCCTGCAATTGTCACCCACATCAGTAGTAGTGGCAGACACAACCACACTACTGTACTGCTGTGCTAACTGTATTATGTATCTAGTGCTACCATTCATAAGGCTGTGCAGGTAGGGGCTATGCTCAGCCCTTCATTAGCTGCCCCATGTATGGGACTATGACTCTGTGTGCACTATCAGCACAAGAGGCCAAATGTGAATATGAGATGGCGGACACACATGCTGGTGATTGTCAGGTTAGACTAACACAGGCTGACCTGTGTCAGGAATACATACCCCAAACCTGTCATACACAGTATCAGGCATACCTTCATCAACTGTGTGATGGTCGAGTGGATGTGACAGAATTGGCATGGGCAGCAGGTGCTGATAGCTGAATCAGTTGCAGTTGAAGTAATGGCTAAGCTTGTGAGGGACCTAGTGCCAGTACTCAATTAACCTCCTCTGTATGTGTGAGCCTGCAGTCCTACAGAACACCCAGGTGACATGTATGAAGGCTAGGTGGCTGTGACAAGGGTATGTATACAAGATCACACTGTCTGCCACAATTGCCCCTCACATAGTGTTGCATGTAAACAAACTTGGTAAACATGTACATATACAGCTGTACCTTGGATATGAAAAGGTCACTGTGTTTCCACTCTGCCTTACTCATCATTGCTACTGTCAGCAGGCCCACAGCCTGCAGACACACAGACACCTGGAACACAACCAGAATACAATACATGACACTGCAGTCAGTCAGCAGTACTAACAGCAATAGTGTATCATGGCTAACAAGGTACATACACCTCGATGTGTACCCATAACTACTGCCAGCAGACAGCACCTTACACATCATGACATTGCTACACTGTACTATAGTCACTCTGTGCATCAGACCCATATGAGCATGTCTGTACATCGATTGTATGGATAACATGGTTGTGGCACAAGTAACATCACATGCACAGAGTGTGCTGTTAGATTTCCAGAGGCCTAAGCTGGGCCATATGGCTGACATCATGTGTGTGTGTGTGTGTGTGTGTGTATGTGTGCGTGTGGGGGGGGGGTGCGTGCATGTGTGTGTCTGAAGGGGTGATGTTCAACTAAGCCTTGCAGTGGAGCTGTGTGTGTCTGGTGGTGACTGGCCTGTGATAGGGATGTGTAAGTGCTTGTCTGCACACCATCAAGCAATGTGGATGCCCAACACAAATGTATGTTGGACAGCTGTGGACCATACATAGCAGGATGTATGGTTCATCATCTCTCGGCAGGGATGCAGTAACTGGTTCTGCCAGGAGTATCACTGGCACCACCAGGCTCAAGGACAGATGCAGTACTACACCCTGATGATAACCACTGTCTGCTGGATCTGCATCCCTGATGGGACTGGCCAGCATAATGTGCCTATGGCCTGCCCAGTGTGGTGTGGACAGCACCCTCCCTTTGGTAGTTCAGTTGGTACTTCCACTGTGAGACTGTGAATGTGCACAGCCAGATGGGCTCACAGCTGATCATGTTGCTGACTTATGTCCACCTGGCTGAGGCCCTACTCCCACCACATAGTCAAGCATAGACATTGCACAGTTGAGCAGTGACAATGTCTCACCCCATTGTCTATACACAACATCGGCAAGATGAAGTATGGCATCACAAATGCAGTGGAGGTCATCACGCATGGCACCGAGTGCTGCATTCATGACTCTGAGCATCTGTCTGGTGTTGCAATCAGTACGTGCCTGTGCCTCCATGATGGACCATAACATGCGTCTGGTGACACCTGCTGTGGCACTTGTGACAGGGTCTTGATGGTCAGCAGTCCTCTGTAAAGGCACCCCTGTCCATCTGCCTGTGTCTGACCTTACCTGTTCTCTGCCTATGGCTGGTGTCTACACTCACACCATACTCAACACACTAGCCTGTTCCATGCCACCACCCTTAACCTGTGCATTATCCATGGCTGCTGGGACTGGATATGTGTGTGGGCATACTGACTGTGTGTGAGGACATAGTGGGTGAAAGCGGGATACCAAACAATGGCATGGATTCAGGCACCAACAGTCTCACCTGTGCCTCACTATGTCCACCATCATCATGGGAGTCTGCTAAGACACTGACATCAGGTTGTAAGGGGGAGGGACACCGACCCCTGTGTTTTCCTTTGAGGAGAAGACAACATATGTAAATTAATACCCTACAGTATTATGTTTGCTGATACACACACACACACACACACACACACACACACACACACACACACACACACACACACACACACACACACACGCTCACATGCACACACACACACACACACACACACACACACACACACACACACACACACACACACACACACACACACACACACACACAGACACACACACTCCTGGAACAGTCTGGCACAGCTGTGACATCTATGGGCCCTTTAGGGCAGACCATACGGTAGTTCTGACTGCTGCAATCCATCTCATTCACTGCTACTGTAAGGCCCAAAATGAAGGATGACAAATCCTACTGTGTGATAGGCCTAGTAGCAGAACGGTTATTGTGGCCAAGACCAAGGCTATTGGAGTGAGCTATACAGTGTTACCAAGTACGTATGCATGTACTGTAAGACTGCACACACAATAACAAGGTGTAATGTTATGTAATGATAACTGATGAAGGGATAAGACAATACACTATCACTGCAGTACCTACACAGTTCATACTCAGAAGGATTCATTTCAGACAGCATAGTAGGACAGTCTGCAATACATACAGGGCAGTCTGCAATACATACAGGAAACATGGGAAACATGTATGCCATGTATACCAAAACATTTTTATAAATCATTTGGTGAGCATGAAGCATCCTTCTTGTTTTAATATCCAATCAAAAAGTGTTGGATAGATTGGATGTTAAAACAAGAAGGATGCTTGAAGGAGGGATGGGCCTCCTTGAAATTGATTACATGTATAGATCTGCAATCGTGGAACTCCACACATATCTACTGACCTCACATGATCCAAATGTGATGAAAGTTTTGAAACATGAGGAGAATAAATCTAAGATGACATCTCTGCTTAATTTAGCAGAAGCATATCAACATCAAGCAGGAATGGAAATCAAGCCAGAAGTGGATAACAACCAGGCAGCAACTGGATGTGCTAAAAAAACAAAGAAAGAATATAAGGTGAAGGACCAGATGAGAAGGCAAGAAATGTGGAAAAAACATAAATATAGTTGCAAGTATGGAAAACTTCTGGATGAGCCTCATGTTGATCACGAACTAATGCAGGAATGGTTAAGGTGAATTTACATCAAGAAATGAAAGGTCAATATTGGCAGCCCAAGATAGTGGGCTACGTACACGCTGGTTTACTAAGTCCATTGAACATGTGGGAGAAACAGACATATGTAGGTTTTGTGGAACCAAATTGGAAACAGTCATACACCTTATTGCTGGTTGCAACTCTCTAATGGCAGTGGGACTGTATACTGAAAGGCATAATAATGTGGCGAGATTGTTACACTGGAGATTGTGCAAACATTATGATATCGAAGTGGCTGAAAAACACTGGAAATATGAGCCACAGAGAATCAAAGAAAATTATGATGTTTACATCACATTGGATCACCCAATATCAACAGTCCAAAAGATGGATGTTAGAAAACTGGATATAGTGGTCCAAGAAAAGAAGAAAAAAGTAGCATTGATCATTGAAATTGCCAACCCTAATGACTACAGTGTCTTGCGTACAGAGAGATGCAAAGTCATAAAATACCTTGATATGCAGGCAGAAATGAGAGCCATGTGGAAGAAAGATATCCAGACAGTTCCAATAGTAGTAGGAGCAACTGGTCTTATAAAAAAGAATTTACAATAATATTTAGATATGTTACCAATTCATGTAACACCGTACGAATTGCAGAAGGAGTCATTACTGGGCACATTGCGGGTGCTACGAAGAACACTTTTGGCTAACATCAAAGAGTGAAATAATACTAATTTCATGAACTTTAATTGTACTTTGACTTAGGAATGGGGTCCATTCCCGTCATGGTATTAGAAACCCAAAAGACTTGGAGAAATTAAAAATTCAGACTCACAGAGATTCATTTCAGACAACATAGTAGGACAATCTGCAAAACATACGGGAAACATGTATACCAGGCTATTGGCCCTGATGCCCTCAAAAGCCTGGCCCAGACATCCACACATGACCCTTCCAAGCCAACACCTGTTTCCCCAGTCCAGCTGGGACACACATGGAATCTCAGGGGTGTCCCATCCATGTCAATACAGTCATCCAGCTTCTTCCTCAAGAGGGCTATGCAAGTACTCTACTAGACATGGGGAGGGAGTGTATTTTCCAGACAGTGTAATGTTTGGGGCACTACACTATCCCGCCAACAAGTCCAATACATGTCACAGACCAGGTGAGGGCCTTGCGTAAGTGATGCATGAGTGGGGTTTGTCTTACAGATATGCAGAAATGCCATCAAGCCTGGTTTGTAAATGGCTTTGTATGCAAGACACAGGTCACTTATGATCAGTCTGTCTAAGGCTGAGTACAGGGACAGGGCTTTCAGCCTATCTGTATTGGATAGGTGTTACAGACCCTGGATTTGCCTGGTCAGGAACTTTTGTGATCTCTGCAACTGCTGCATTTCCTTGGCAAGGTACATACCAAAGGAGCCATTGTACTTGGTAATACATCTGATAAGGGTGGAGCATAGAGATGTGGTGGCCTCCTGGTTCCTGGATGACATACCCGTATTTGTGAGGTGGGTCATGTAGACAGCCTTCCATACAATGGCGCCCACATGGTGGGAAACTGTCAGGTTTGTGCCAGTCTTGGTGCACAAGTTGCCTCACACCCGATTGCATGCTCAGTACATTATTACTGTCACAATTAGTATGGATGACATCTAACTCAGCAGGGAGAATGATGCCTCTCCTGGCATTCAGTTTGCAGAAATGCTTCATGCACCAGACATTAATTGGGTGCGGGCCTCTTGCGGGATGCTGACATCAGTAGGGGAATGTAAGACAGTGGCTAGCTTGCAAGCATCTGTACACCTGTTCAACCACAGACCACTGATTTTGTCCTGTAGATCAGATACATATATCTCAAATAGTAGAGGCCTCCAGACCAGTCCTTGGGGTACACCACTTTGGAAGGCTCTTCTACTAGAGGTGGGTTTCACTACTTTAACTGAGTGGGTGCTATCATTGAGCCAGTTAGCTACTGGCTTACCTGGTAACATAAAGGGTGATACCTAGCTGTGTAGGCATATGTATCCTGGCCACCTGGGGAATATTGTGAGAGAACTGGGCTAGGTGAAGATAGGCAGTGTTCACCATCTTCCCCTCATTCTTGTGTTTGGTTGACCACTTCAGAGAGGTCTAACAGGTGTAACAGGCCTGATCTCCCTTTGACAATACCATTATGTGCAGGCTCAGGCATTTTGAGGTTGCCAATGCCCCTGTTCATAATGTCCTTGATATTGCCTTCCATGCCCTTGCAGAGCGGACTACTTAGGCTGATGTGCATATGATTGGCAGGGTCAGTGGATTGCTCCGTCTTTGTTTATGGAGATGACAGTGGTTGTCCTCTGTGCAGATGGGATGACACTGGTTCTCAGGATTTGGTTTACTACAGTGTGTAATGGATCTGGGAGCTCAGGCCTGTGTTCATGTATGATGCAGCCAGGGATGGTATCAGGCCTATGGAGACCTCTGTGTGTTGCCTTTGAGAGGTCATTATGGACCTGCTAACTGATGATGAGGGGAGGGGGGCAGGTACTGTGAATGCACATGTGTACCAATGGGGGGACAGGGGTTGATGTTTGTACTTCATCTGTCTGCAGCTGGTCACCTATATCTATGCCTATATCAATGCCGCAACTGAGTGAATGAACAACTATAGCAGGGCATTAGTGTTACCTTTCACTACTGATTTTTTTGACATCAAAAGCATCATTTGTGATTGTTGGAATATGTTTCATATTGATGAGAATATCATTAATAAACTAGGTGAAAAACCCCTGGTGGTGTACAAAAAGTGTACATCTTTCAAAGGTTTAGTTGAAAGAAAAAAGGTGGCATCTGGACTAGAAGGTACTTTCAAATGTGGAAGATGCACCAATGTTCTTTTGTGATCGATGCCGAATTTATTAAACTTAGGAATTTTGGTAAAATCACTACACATAAAAAGTACTATTGTTACACCAAGGGGGTTGTATATGTTGCATCCTGTACAGGTTGCGACTGTTACTATGTGGGTAAGACTGTCCGAGCTTTAAGACAACGGATTTATCAACACAGTTATGATATTAACAAACATAGGGAGACCAATGCCTTATTTAAGCATATTAAATGATATCCCACACACTGTTTCAAGTTTTTTTGTATTAGAGCAGGTCTACTTTGGTACAAGGGATGGACCTGTCAATGATTTTCTTGAATTTTTAGAACTCAAGTGGCAAATAATGTTAAATGCATGTGTACCACCTGGGCTCAATGATAATATTTATATTAGTTCTATGTTAAAACTAAAAGCTGTTTTTTATGTAATGTTTTTAACATATGCTCTATTTTTGGGGGATCAATGGATCAATAATTCAGTTGTATTATTTTAGTGGGGTGGTATTTTTTAGCATGGAATGATATGTTTTTCTAACAGGAAATGACATACTTTTTATCAGGAAATGACATGTTTTAGCAGGATATGATATATTTCTTGTTTGACTAATTGTTGAGTACGGCAGGCTATTTAAATCAGCATTATGTGTGTCATGTAGTTCTGAAGAAGTCAATTTTATGTACTTTTGACGAAAGCGCTAAACTCTTATCATGGTGGAATAAAACTGTTGGATTTTTATTTTTGGTGCAGTGCTCTTGGTTATTTATACCATTCAACTTTTTCTGGGTTTGGATATTTTCGTTTTTCTTAGTTTGTGTTTGCCATGGATGGAGGTGAAGATCCTAGCAGTACTGGCAACATCGATTTTAATGCTTTATTGCAATCTGTGACGTCGCTTACTTCTTCTGTTGCCCTACTGTCCGCCAAGGTTGATTCACTTATGAATCAATGTGGATTAGTTCACTCTCAGGGTCTTAATCATTTGCAACCAGAAAGCCCTGACAATTCTTTAATTACACCTGCACAAAGGATTATGTGTTCTAATGTCTGTCTCAGTGACAAAGGCTGTGGAGCTACCAACAACATTAACAGTAACGCTACTGGATCAGGTTCGTCGCTGGGTGTGCGTGACGTCACGCCTTCATTTTCTGTTGATGACTGGCTTAGAAATGATACTGGGCTTCGTGGCTGTAATGTCAACATTAACAACAGCTGTGGGAGCCTGGACGACCAGTTTCGTTGCTTTAAGGAACTTTTATGGAATTACAAAAAGTTACAGTTGGAAAATGAATACTTCAATGAGTGTTTAAGAAGGGAGCAAATCCCTAAGGGTTTGAGGACATGGAAATACCCGACTGGTTTGGTGAAGGATTCACAACTGCATAAGGATCTCAAAATGTTTTTCAACGGGCAAGGGTGTGAGTTACTTAATATTTTCATTAGTGACAGCAACAGGAAAATGTCTGGTATACTCAAAGACATTAACAGACTTGATCATG
The DNA here is from genome assembly GCF_019279795.1 of Protopterus annectens. Taxonomy (NCBI): domain Eukaryota; kingdom Metazoa; phylum Chordata; order Ceratodontiformes; family Protopteridae; genus Protopterus; species Protopterus annectens. The sequence continues at coordinate 1,422,752,421 of NC_056726.1, forward strand.
AAATTAAAAGGGACTTGCTTTTTGAGCATAGAATGATTGAATTTAATAATTTATTTAAAAATGTGGAAACTGATTTGATACAGTTTAAAAACAAGAAACAGAAGAAATTGTCAAGAGCTAAACTTGATTATGAAGCAGATAGGGCTTATGCAGATCCACCTGAAGGGCAACAAGCTAAGTGGTCTGATAGGCAGGATGATTGTGATGTTATTAATGATGATGATGATGATGATGATGATGATGATGATGATGATGATGATGGGGTTAATTCTGAGCACAACACCCCTTTAGACCCCCCCCCGAGGAGATCTCAGTAGTTAATGAACCGGAGGGGGGGAGGCAAGGCAATGTGAACTATGGACAATCGAACTACCAGAATCAGTGGAGGGGGAGACCACAACAACAGCAACATTGGAGATGAGTGATGCCAATGTTTGCAACATTATTTCCAACTTTGGTAATGATTTTAAGGTGTACAATTACAATAAGACCAATGTAACTGTTGAATGGGCAGAAATGTTTTCTAAAGGGCTAAAGTTTGTGCCGACGTGTAAAACTGACATTGTAAATACTATTTTACAGTTCAAAATCTACATTAGGAAGCTTAACTTGGCCCTTTTATTTTCACAGGGGGGGTGACCCTATTACTAATCTCTTGGCCAATGCTAGCCCCTTTATCAGATCAAATACATTCATTCCACCTATGCACCCATTAGTGGAAGTGTTTGAATCTTTTTGTGAGAGACAATTTAGAAAAACAATCTCTCACAGGAGTCATTATGTGCAACAGGATGGGACTGGCAGTTTGACTAAAAAGGAAAAAAGACTATTGCATGATATATTGGAGAACATTGACATCTAGATTATGAAGCCTGATAAGGTGGGAGGACTAGTTGTTATGGAGGCTAGGGACTACAACAGCAGGATGATTGACCTGCTGTACAGTGATACTTATACTGGGGTCTCCATTAATGAGCTTAACATAGCTTATAGACATATTGATTTAGATCTAGAACAACTGTTATTAAATGAACAAATCACATTGGAGACTTTAGATTCCTAGAGACAAAACATCTAAGGATTCCGACCATTTAATCCCCCCTCCAGCCAATTGTGGATTCAAAAGCATCAAAAACTTTTAGTTTGCCCAAGTTCATTGACTGTTCAGTTAAACATGTGTTGGATGATAGGGACCTAATTATTAAAGACTCATGGGATTTCCTGTCCAAGATTAAACATGACATGTACAACAAATGTCTTATATTGGTCACCATTGATGTGAGGGACCTCTTTTCTGTAATACCCCCAGATGTAGGTATTGAATGGTTCTACAATTATTTATGTAAGCAGAACTCATTGAATCATGATACCATTTTTACTATCAGATCCTGTATGGAGATGGTTCTGGACAATAACTTCATTTCCTTCGAGGGGCAAATATTCAAACAAGTGCAAGGGGTGGCTATGGGTGCCTGTTGTGCACTGTCATTTGCCAACATAGTACTTGCCCAGTGGGAGGACCTGTATATTGTCAACTCTGAGTTCAAGGACATGTGGGTACTATATGGGCGGTACTTTGATGATTTGGTCTTATTTTGGCATGGTAGTGAAGACGAGTTGGATAGATTTTTTACTTATATTAACAACACCACCACTTCTCTGAAGTTCACCATGACCAAGGACCATGATATTTTGAACTACCTTGTCGTGACCATCAGGAAGGATTATTCCAAGGGGAGATTCACCTCACATCTTTATAGGAAACCCATGCACTCCAACTCTCTTTTGCACTTTGAGAGTTGGCACCCCTTGCACCAGAAGAAATCCCTTGTGAATGGACAATGTGTTAGATTGGCCAGAATGGTATCTGAGGACATTGATTTTCTTAGAGAGTGCAACCTCCTATTGAGTATGTTACAGAAAAGAGGTTACCCCCCACAATTTGTTAAGGACATAACAGGTGAGGTCAACAAAAAAGAACTAATGGGGTTTATAGAACATTATTGGACAACCCTCTGGGTCTAACCAGACCCCTAGCAACTGAGAGAATGAACAACTATAGCAGGGCATTAGTGTTACCTTTCACTACTGATTTTTTTGACATCAAAAGCATCATTTGTGATTGTTGGAATATGTTTCGTATTGATGAGAATATCTTTAATAAACTAGGTGAAAAACCTCTGGTGGTGTACAAAAAGTGTACATCTTTCAAAGGTTTAGTTGAAAGAAAAAAGGTGGCATCTGGACTAGATGGTACTTTCAAATGTGGAAGATGCACCCAATATTCTTTTGTGATTGATGCCAAATTTATTAAACTTAGGAATTTTGGTAAAATCACTACACATAAAAAGTACTATTATTACTCCAAGGGGGTTGTATATGTTGCATCCTGTACAGGTTGCGACTGTTACTATGTGGGTAAGACTGTCCGAGCTTTAAGACAACGGATTTATCAACACAGTTATGATATTAACAAACATAGGGAGGCCAACGCCTTATTTAAGCATATTAAATTATATCCCACACACTGTTTCAAGTTTTTTGTATTAGAGCAGGTCAACTTGGGTACAAGGGGTGGACCTGTCAAAGATTTTCTTGAATTTTTAGAGCTCAAGTGGCAAATAAGTTTAAATGTGTGTGTGCCAGCTGGGCTCAATGATAAAATTTCTATTAGTTCTATGTTAAAACTAAAAGCTGTTTTTTATGTAATGTTTTAACATGTGCTCTGTTTTTGGGGGATCAATGGATCAATAATTCAGTTGTATTATTTTAGTGGGGTGGTAATTTTTTAGCATGGAATTATATCTTTTCCTAACAGGAAATGACATACTTTTTAGCAGGAAATGATATTTTTTAGCAGGAAATGACATCTTTCTTGTTTGACTAATTGTTGAGTAGGGCAGACTATTTAAATCAGCATTATGTGTGTCATGTAGTTCTGAAGACGTCAATTGTATGTACTTTTGACGAAAGCGCTAAACTCTTATTGCTGTGGAATAAAACTGTTGGATTTTTATTTTTGGTGCAGTGCTCTTGGTTATTTACTCCATTCAGCTTTTTCTTGGTTTGGATATTTTCATTTTTCTAATGCCGTATGTGTATGTGGTGTTATTGACCACCACTACAGAGCAGATTTGTGTGTTGCCTCTGGGATTGCAGACACATGTGTGGAAGGCCTAGTGATTGGCCTTGGTGGATGTGTCCAATTTGCACTCAAAGATAGCCTTAGGGTAATTCACCTGCGACCTTATTTGCTTGTGCAGACCAAAGTGACATTGCTTCCAGTAAAGCACCTGTTCCTTCTTGGCCCTGTCCATCAATTATTTCCACCTTTTATGGTATTTGTGTATTGCTGCTGTCCACCACATATGTTTACCCTACCTTGAGGGAGATGATGTTGTCTTGTCAGGTATTGCTGAGTCCATACAGCTATGTAGGTGCCCACATAGTATTGTGGTGTGGGTCTGGACACTACAGCTAGTTCCAACTGATGGGACATTGGCTGTAAAGCTACTTCTATCTGGTCTGTGGAGGTTTATATTCTGTTGTGTAAAGTTAATTTTGTGTGACCCTGACGGGGGGTTGGCAGGGGAGATGGTGACCTGAACAGTGATGGCTATCTGGTCAGATCTTTCAAGGGAGGATGACACTGTAGGAGTGCTACAGTGGCTACTCCTGTTTGTGAGGACCAGGTACTGGATATTTCCACCAGTTGTAGGAGTTTTGACCAGCTGATCCATTGCATTTCCATTGGCAAAGCCAAAGAATCTCTGTGCATTCATGTTCGGGTGGCGTAGGTCATGAACACTATAATTGGGTAGTTGAAGTCGTCCAGGAGCAGGGTAGATGACTGAATCCTGACAGATTCCAGCAAGTCCCAATAGGTGTGGTGGATGTCCATAGTCATGGCTGGAGGCCTGTAGCTAGCTTTGATTTGAGTAGGTGTTTTGTCAAATGTTAACTGCACTCAGGATGTCTCCCGTGTGTCATACTATTTGGCCAGCCTGGAGGTGTGTATGGGTAGGTTAATGTTCAACACTACACCTCCTGTGGCTTTGCAGCCCTCCATTTGGGGACTAAACGTAGGATGGGATGAGTGACCTGGCAAGGTTGGCGTGCTCTCCACAGCTACAAGGCAGGTGTCAGTGACTGCACAAATGTCAGCATCCTACAGGACAAGGTACACTTGCATTTACATGGGTTTCATGCTAAGACACTTAGTTCCTATTCGAGAAAGACATCTGCACAAAGGCACAAATCACTGGTGGGCAAAGGCCGGAAAATCGTGTCACTTTATGAATCTAGCTAAAACACGCTTAGTTGCCAGCAAAGACGGTGTCGCATTCACAGGTCTACTCCACAGGATATGACATCTAACAATCAAAAGTATGCTATTATGTTATGACTTGAGTCTTTAATGGGTCACCAGTGATGTGCCAGACAATATACAACTGTATGAGGCACTGACTACAAATATGAGGCAGACCTGTGATCAGTCTGCAAAACTCTGGACAGTTGTCAGGCATGGGCTCAGTATATAACATAAAGTTCAACACACACTTCTGCGCCCATTGTGTACTATGCACATACCTTATATAAGTCTCTTACATTTGTAAGACAAGCATATGTATCATAGTAGCATTCACAGGTGACACATGAACATTTACAACATCCCAGGTAGCTGGCCTAGCATTGTCACACTCAGTATTGGACAACAGACACTCCAGTTGTAGTCATACATGAGCTGATCTTTGCTGGGGTGAATCAGAGGCTGGAGATGTGATCCATGTCAATGCAGAGAGGGCAAGCAGGAATGGCCATAGGTGCAGGACAGGAGCATGTGAGTCCAGCAGGTCTTGTTGTGACCTAGTGTTTAACTTCCTATTTGACATTATTGCATCCCCCCTCTGCATTTCATTACAAGCTTACATGATTGACATACCAGTTATAGTACTGAAGATTTTCCTCAGAATAAATGAAATGGTTAGGTTTGTGTAGTCAGTCTGTCCTTGTGTAGCTGGGTTCAGATCTGTGTTGCATAGGCAGCAGCTTGCCTTTTGTAGTTAATGCCCTTGAGCAGGTGATGGCCTGTGCACTAACTGGTGTCTCCCACTTGGTACTTGCATCCAGAGCAGCTGTGTTGTCTTTCCATTAGCCAATGCCATAGCAACACAGTGCTATAATTAAGTCCTTCATGTGGGCCTTGCCCCTTTTCCTTGCCTGTGTGGAGGACATTATGGAGGTGTAGGGGCTACAGCTTCACAGATGGTAGGTGGAAATATCTCTCAGTGCAAGACATGTGGAGACAGCCCAAAAACATGGGGGGCAAAGCTCCACAACTGGGTACAGCAAGTATTGCTGTTATACACATAGAAGATTGCTAGATTAACAGGGTTTGTCTGGGCATGCATTTTCTGCACGTCTGACACTGATATGTCTCTGACATACCTCTCAACTGTCCAGATGTCCAAAGACTGCACAGAGGTTTGCCTGTTATGTTTGGTCTCTTCCTCAGACAATATCTGTTTTTTGAGAAATCGGTAGGATAATGTGAGGATTGTAGTCAGTAAATGTTAACATCTATTTGTGTTTCAGACGTCATATCCTTCAGGGATGTTATGTTACAAGAAACCCTGTAACACCAGCAACTGTTTCAGTTTGTAACATCATTATGTGAGCTATGTCCCAGTTTCTGGCCCCCTGTCCCTCATGTATGTCATGATTTGTCCAGTTGTCTTGCAGTAAGAGGTTCAGAGGTATGATATATCATTATTTAGTGACTGCACACCTGATATCATCCCAGTGACTCAGCAGACTCCTGGAAGTGGTATGCAGCAGTGGGCATAAATATGGTCTCACACCCTCGGCATTCTGTAGAAATCTGTACAGTTGAGAGTTATGTATGTCTGGCAATGTTAACAGACTGCCAAGATTGTGTAGCAGTGTTGTGTGTAAATGTTTGTTGGGCTGAGTAGGAAGAGTAGCAAATGTGAGTGTCATATCCTTTTCTATCTGATGGTGCATGCTGCTACAGTTGCCGGTGGTCTATCAGGTGTACATGTTTGTAGAGACAGACTGAGAAATGTCCTGTGACACCTCAGGATTACCAGTAGACTGTGAGTTAGGCCAGTGTATGTTGGTGTAGTGTGTGACTGGCAATCAGGATATGTTTCATAGGTTCATAGGTTCATATGTAGGTACTAGGCTATTGGCCCTAGGGCCTATATAAGCCTAGCCAAAAAGGTACCCTGGCTTTCGCCACCCAAGAAAATTATTTTTCTGTGCTCCTGTCGAGGAGAGCCCCAGCAGTGATCTCCGGGGTGAATTTCTTATTTCTCATTCAATCATCAAGTTTTTCTTGAAGAGTGTTAATGAAGAGCTCTGTTTGACATATATAGTCTGTTCCAGAGTATGAGAAGTCTCTGGGACAGGAATCTATCCCTCCAGCATGTTCTGTTTATTGTGGTGATGAGGTTTAAGTCCCTAGCTCGGAGGGATTGGGATTTCTTTAAGTGGAGCACGTTCAACAACTCTGGGTTTGACATAGCTTTGTATGTTAGGCAGAGAACACCTCTGAGTAGACAATATGTGATGCAGTAAAGCTGGAGTTTTTTTCAGACAATCTGCATAGGGCATCTGTTTGAGGCCAGTAATCCTCTTTGTGAGGTATTTCTGTGGCCTCTCCAGTTGTTGTAGATGTCTTGTGAGGTACATACCAAAAGGGGCACTGTACTCTATAATGGGTCTAATGAGTGATGAGTAGAGGGGAACAATGACCTCTTTTTTTTCTGGATGAGAAACCTTTTGTGATGAGGTGTGCCATGAAGAAGGATTTCCTGACCACTGTGGTGATGTGATTATCAAAGGAGAGACTACTGTCTACTTGTGTCCCAAGGTCTCTTATCACACCTTCAGTGTTAAGTAGACTACAACCTATGTGGTAGTTCATGGGTACAGAGTTTTTACCAAAGGGGATGGCAATGTACTTTTTGGCATTGAGCTTCAGGCCATGGCTATGATACCAGGCATCTGTCTCAGTGAGGCCCTTTTGTAGGATGTCCACATCGTTAGGAGTTTCGATTATGGCTCCCAGTTTGCAGTCATCTGCAAACTTCATTAGCCAAAGACCTTCTGTGTTAGCCTGTAGTTCAGAGAAGTAGATACCAAACAGGAGAGGACCCAGGACTGAACCCTGTGGTACTCCACTTGTCAGTGGTCTGAAGTCGGATTTGGAGTTTCCTATTTTCACATTGTGGATTCTGTCCATGAGCCAGTTGGCAACCCATCTTTTGACATAGGGATTTATACCTAGTTTAGTGAGTTTATCTATAATTCCAAAGTGGAGGATGGTGTCAAAAGCCTTGGTGAGATCTAGAAAGGCTGTGTGAACCACCTTTCCCTCATCTATGGCTTTGTTGACTGCTTCAAAGAAGTCTATCAGGTTTAGGAGACATGATCTGCCTTTTACAAACCTGAACTGGGTGGGTTCCAGAGTTTGGAGATTACCAATGTCTTTGTTTATGAGTTCCATGATGATGCATTCCATAGACTTGCAGACCAGGCTCGTCAGGCTAATGGGGCAGTAGTTCCTGTGGTCCATCATGGCTCCCCCTTGTGGAGTGGGATAACCATCATGGTGTGCCATTCAGTGGGCACAAAACCTGAGGTGAAGCTATGACTGAACATGGTACTTAGGTGGGGTGCCAGTTCATTCTGTAGTTTGTGTAGAATGCAGCCTGGGATATTGTCAGGTCCCATGGATGCTGTGTTTTTGGCTTTGGAGAGTGTGTTTTTTTACCAGTTTTTCACCCCAGGGATCACGTCAGTCACCCTGCTAGACAAGAGTCCAGGGAAGTAAATAGTGTGGGAAGAAATAGCCAGGGAATTGTTATGGCTAGGCTTGTTTAGGCCCTAGGGCTGATAGCCTAGTACCAACCTATGAACCTATGAACCTATGAACCTATGAAATTATGAAGTACAGCCGTGATTACAGGAACTTTGCATTCTTCCAATATAGAAATGGGCCCTCTAGGGGTTGAGAGGGGGGTAAAGTTAGCATTGAACCTATCTGCCAGGATGTTGGCAATATGAGTTGGTTCTCTATATTAAGTGCCATTGTGCTGTAACTCGGGGCAGATCTGAGTGTTGCCATTGAGATTCTTGACATAGCTATAGAATGCTTTGTGGTGTTCTTTAGATTCAGTGGCAATTTTGTTTTCATAATTAACTTTGGAGGATTTTGTGAGGAATATCAGCTTCTTACTGAGGCTGACCAGGGAGCTCCTCCAGTCATGGGATTTTACTTTTTTTTGCAACAGTTTCATTCTTCTGTTGTATAGTTTGTTTATGGCAGGGGACCACCAGATTGGCTTCCTTTTTTTGGAGGATAGCATCTTGATTCTGTTAGGGATAGCACGATCCATGCACTCATGTAAGTACTTATAAAGTGCATTCATGTAGGATTCAGCAGTCGTACCTCTATAGTCCTTCTACATGGGTGTCATGAAGTTTGCCACTTCTGTCTTAAGAAGTGTGAAGTTGGCTTTGGAGAAGTTTTTTTATGGTGGTTTCTCTAATGGGGGTGGGGGCGGGATGTGGATGTCTAGGCTGATTAGCTTGTGCTCGGATCTGACCAACGCGGAATTGACCTCTGGTGTGGAACACCGGTTACCCATGTTGGTAATGACCAGGTCTAGGATATTGCTGCCCCTGGTGGGGTTGTGAATAAGTTGATCCAAGGCATTGGAATTTATGAATTCCAGAAAACATTGAGCAAAAGAGTTGGTACATGAGTAATTTTCCCAGTTAATGGTGGGGTAGTTGAAATCGCCCATTATTAGTGTGTTGAGTTGTACCCTAATATTTTCCAGGGTATCAAGAAATAAGGAGTGGGAATCCTGGGGCATGGTGGGGGGGTCTGTAGCAAGCTACAATTTGGATTGTGGTCTTGCCCAGAGTTAGTTGCACTTGGATAATCTTGGATGCATTATGCTGTGCAACTAGCCTGGAAGTATGGATATCCTTAATGAATATGGACACGCCTCCGCCTTTAGTGCTTCGGTCCAGGTTAGGTGGCCGAAAGGTGTGGTATGAATTATAGCCTGGTAATGCAGGGGTGCTCTCTAGAGCTGTGAACCAGGTTTCTGTCACTGCAAAGATGTCAGTGTTCTCCATTTTAAGGAATGCCTCGAGTGAGTGCATTTTGCAGTTTAGACTTCTAACATTGAATAGCATTATCCTCAGATTTTGCTTGCTTGTACCTGTTATGGTGGTGAATTTGTCATTTGAACCTTGCCTAAAAAAGGCACTATAGAGGTGGCAAGAGCCTTAGCCAGTATCCAGAATCCCAAGGGCGACAGGTGCAGGCCATCTCTGGCAAAGCATCGTGGTCTGTCGATCATGTCATCCCAGGCAGACAAATACTGGATCCCTTTAGAATGACACCAAAACCTTAGCCAATTGTTGAAGACAGTCATTTTATCCTTGTACTGTGGTATCATTCTGGGTGATGGCAGGATGCTACTCAGGGCTAGGGTCATACCTGCCTGGTCTACAAGATCAGAGATATTCTCAATGTCTCTTCATGTAGTCCAGGGAGGTACATCTCAGGTCATTCACACCAACATGGACAATCACAGAGTCATATTTGTACTTGTTGTAGAGTGACCTGAGTGCATGCCTTATGTGCAGATCCTGGCACCCAATAGGCAGCTGACAGTAACTTTCCCCTTGTTTAGCCTCGTGAGTGGAACATCAGTGTACCTGACTATAGAGTCACCTATGTCTAGAGTGTTGGGTACGTTGTTATGACTTATGGGCTGTGGTTGAGTGGCACACTGAGATTATGGGCTATGTGCCATTTTGGTCGTGTTGGGGGGTGAAGTTTGCTTGCATTTCTGCTTTGGAGGTCCCTGTTGCTTGGGCAGGTTTTTATCAAGAGCCTCATTGAATGTAGGTGTTTGTTTTGTGTTCCTATGTGTGTGTTTTGGTGGTGTAGGTTTTAAGGGACTATGTGAGGAGTGTGGTGTGGTGCAAGTGTTTACATTCTCCTCTTGACTGTCTAGTCCAGTCTTGGGTGAAGAGAGATTTGCTTCCAGTTTGGCTATATAAGTGCATCTCTCACAGGTTGTAGTGTTGGGTGGTAGGAGGAGAGGGTTGTCTGTGTACATGAGGCAATTGATGTATTGCCCCAAGATGTCCAGATTCATCAGGTAGACAGGAGAAAACAGCGGGAGCTGACTCTTAGACATGCCTGGATAGGTGCTTATTTATTAAGTACTAAAAACTGCTTTACTCTAGACAAGTGAGGAAAGTTGAGTGCTGTAGTAGTTTGTAACTTATTTAGTGCTTATAACGAGCTCTGAACAAGTGCTGAGCTAAAAGAAACAGATCTGAGTGCAGAAATTAAGAAACTGGCTAGTTCTAAGAAACAAAATTATGCTAGAAGGCTTCTCTCTAACACAGAAAGGTTTGGGGGTTTGCTCAAACAGTCATTCTACTCTAAAGTTCATTTGGGGTACTGGTATGTTGCTGTGACTGTGGTGCAAATGGTTTTGGGTGGACATTTCCACACCAATATCTGCTTTTCCTTACAGTTACATCCCTGTAGTGCATGATATATTTAGAAATACATGGGTAATTTCCCCAGAGCTAATTTGGGGTAGTGTTGTGTTGGTCTTAGTGTGGCTCAGAAGTTGCTGGGTGAAATGGTTAGCAGATCTCAGTGTTTTTTCTCTTCTGTTACATGACTGCAGTCATACCTCTCCACTGTCCAGGTGTCTAGACACTGTCCAGATGCATGGCTCACATGTTTGATCTGTTCCCCATAACAATTGTGGGTTTCTGACAAATCACTGGGATGATGTCAGCATTGACATCAGTAAATGATGATATTCATTTGTGTTTCAGATCTGGAATCTACCAGGAATTATATGTTAAATCAAACCATGATACTCTAGCAGACTTCTATGTGTATAACAGCCATATTTCAAATATGTCACTATTATTTGCCCTTTATCCCCCCACTTTGGCAGGTTTTTTGCAGATGTCCTGCAGTAAGAGGTTGGTTAGTACTACAAGAGTTGTTGGTGTGATTTACTATTTTTTGAATGCTGTTATTGTCACGAAGTTCATTTCTTAGTTAAAATTTCTTCTCTTTGTTCAATTTTTTTTTTGAGTGTGGTTAATTTTAGTTGGATATTTATATATATATATATATATATATATATATATATATATATATATATATATATATATATATATACACACACACACACACACACACACACACACACACACACATATATATATATATATATATATATATATATATATATATATATATATATAAGAGTACTACGGATATATATTTTTCCCTTATGTTAAATGACTGTAATGCATAATATGTTTGTAAAAACATTACAAATTCCTACAGCTCAGATGATGTAGAGGTAGATTGCTGTAATTGTAGTGCACAGGTTCCTGGGTTCAAGACTTGGAAGTGATAACTTTTTTTTATTAATGTTAAATGGACAGAATGCATGATATGTTTGTAAAAGCATTGCAAATTTCCACAGCTCAGATAGTGTTGTGGTATGTTGCTGTGATTGTAGTGCCAGCATCCTTGGCAGGGATGATTATTTTGTTGCCAGACAGAACAAGGGCTGATGGAGACAGAGTGATTAAAGCACTTTTAAGCAGTTGTAAGTGGGTTTGCGTGTTTTTTGTGAAGCTAAGCAATGGTAACAGGTGGTTAAGCCCTCTTAGCTTCACTTAGCACTACTTACTCCCACTTACACCTGCACTAATTGTAATTAAAGGAAAAAAAAAAGGGTGTTAGGAAAGTGGTGAAATAGGGGCAAGCAGGGGTAAAACATTAGGAAAAGCAGCTAGGTATGTGCAGGATGTGTATAGGAAAGGACCATAGCTCTACATTTCTTCTGCATCAACATCTGTAAATAATGTGTAGAATATGGAATTTACAGGCTCACACCCCACAGAGGGGTGTTGACGACAGACATTTGTAGAATAATTTCTGGGTAGATTGATTAATTTTATTGTACATGGGGGAGAAATGTAGAGCCATGTATGGGGCAATGAGTTTTTTTGCGGGTCACATGCCCTTCTTTTAGGTGAGAGTTAGATGTTTGGGAAGGGCTGTAGGTATGTTTGTAGAGGTAGGTTTTGTAGAGTAGGTGTTATTTGCAGACAGACAAGACACACAAGACAGCAGACAGGGGCAGTATATGACACATGAGAAAGTAAACACCTTGGATGGGGAGGGTGGTTGGGAATCAGAGGCCCATGAGCCCCCAAATGGATACAGTGGGAATGAGGTCCCCATCCATGGGCAGTCACCATTGCACCTTCATGGCCCTGAAGGTGGCTATGCTGGGGGCTGGACAAGAGGAGCAACCTGCCACTCAAGGTGTGCCAAGTAGCCATCCATTTGGTGAAGCTGCCCACCCAACTTGGAGGGGATGACACTACGCACCATACCCCAGAATGTTCTGTAGGTGACAGACTCCTATCTGCACCCACACCCAGAGGGGGATGGGCACCATCCCCTGAGGTGATTCCACCCAAAGGTGGCGCAGGACCAGTGGAGGAGTATGTTCCAGGTTGAGTCCCAGATGTGCTGGGGTGTGTACCATGGCCAGATGGGGTGGGACAGGCGGATTTGCCGGGATCTGCCTTCCCAAATATGCTATGGTGTTGTGGTTTTCACAGATATATTGGTTAGTCATGAAAAACCCATTGCAAAATTAGTTATAACAGCATGCATGGGTGTTCCCATTAATCCAAACCAACAGATCTGAAACAATTGCATAGCAAACAGAGCACATGCATAAATAGAACAACAGTAAGCATTTTAACAGCATGCAAGTTACACTGACGGCAACAAGCTACCAATAATGGTATTTGAAAAAGGTATGTTAATATGCAACCAATAAAATGTATGAAGAGTAATAGAACATATGTCCCAACAATAGGTTTTGAGAACAACATACCCATAATATATGATTAATAATTATTGATGCAGATGATGGGTTGGGGGAGAGAATAAAAAGTCCATTAACAACTGCATCAGCTTCTATTTTTCACAACAGTACTGCTCAGTACTCTACTGGTCTGCTCTCACTTTACATCTGCCTATGGCCCATAGCTTCTGTGGCATATACATACCTGTTAGACTGTCAACCCATAATGGTATGGGGGAGACTGGGTGAACTGTGGCTACTTTACTGGAGGAGGCTTTTACATGTCAGGTTTACATACTTGACAAAGGAGAGGTACCCTGCAATGATGTTGTGTGAGTCTGCTACAAGCATAGTTCACCTGGATTCCTATCTGTGTCCAAGGTGATTGGCTGCAGTGATCACTAGCCGTGATAGTGTGACACTTGAGAGACATGTATCGGGAAGAGGGCATTTTGTATGTATCTGTCATTTGCAGGCATGGCTTTGGACAGTGGGACAGTTGTAAACGGTGTATTGTTATACTCTTCAAACAGATACTACAAACATTTTATTAGCTGTAAGTCCTGTGGAGAAAATATTGGTTACCACTATCTGTTTCTGCAAATATTCAAGATTTCTTGAGTGTATATATGCACATATCTCAGTACCACTCCCTGGATTTGAACCGTGTTTGGGTGTGCTAAAATGAACTACAAGGCTGTTTCTTGTCACACTGGGCTACTGGGGAGCTGCTGTCTCTCGTTGACTGTTTTCTGCCTAATACTCTGTTGGTTAGACAGTCTGACCTTGTAACCATGAGAGTCATGCATGACAGATAGTTACTATACTGTGTAGTAGTCCCTTGAAATTATACAATCTGGAAAGCATAGGGTAACACAAGGCACTGCAGCAGGGGAAAAACTATAATACATTTCACATTAGTATTCAGGGTTAGTATCGTAGTGCATAACATATGTCATATTTCATGTATACCTTGATTTACAGCTCCACAAGCTACTGTTTTGCATACTAGCTGATTCTCAGAACAACCTCTGTTAATTCATGCTGTCAAAGCCATATTTTCTGTGCAGAACCTGTACACATTCTATTTCTACAACAACATACCAAAATAAACACAACAGTTTGTGGTTTAGATTTTTATTGTAATTATATGACACAGTGCTCTACTACTCATTATGCTGTAGATGACTATTAGCCTGGCAAACTTTTCTTTAATTGTTAGACACAGAATACAATAAACAATGTACTCCTTCTTATTTATTTCACTGTATACTGCAAGGTAGATCTGTACTCACCAGCCTGTTGGTGCAGCCTTGTTAGTCTGTCCGCATGGGCCTCAGCATTGCTAACCCTCTCTGCTGCAGCTGTAGATAGAGAAAACAAACAAACATTATGCATACCTGTCTATCACATACTCAGGCTAAAATTTAGTATAGCTATATCTGGGATACTTACAAGCTGTTGGAGCATAGTCATAGTAATGCTGTACCTACTCACCATTTCAGGGGATGCTAGTGGCACTGGTGAGATCACATACCAGATGGTCCCAGGCCTTCGCTTTATACTGTGAGCCCTGGTACTGGCACTCCAGCAGTCTGTAATCATGGTTTGCTACAAGGAGCCCAGCCATGACTCTGGACTCCAAAATGCCCCAGCACTGTGCCTAAAAGTGTGAACTCTCACAAACACCTGACATAGTTCTACTCAGAGAAAGCTACAACAGATTCTGGTTGTGTTCCCACCTGCGCCATTTAAATAAGGCTCTATTCCCATCTTTTGCTGTCGAAGGACCATTTTAAAAATGATGTGTTCAGCTAAGTAGTGTGCAAATCCTCTAAGCTGAGTTGTACAGTGCTTAAAGGGGTAATTGCTGAGCACTGCTTACCAGTGCACAAATCTGGTTAGCTGAGGTGAAAGCTGCTTAGCATTCCATTTAAGCAATACTTACACTGCCTAAGCATAGCCGAGCACTGCTAATGATTGCTCAGTTTTCATTTTAAAAAATATCAGCATAATGACTTAATTAATCATTACTGACATATTAGTAAGTGTATATGATTTACTTTACATGGTGTCCTTCTATGTGCTGTATTACATTACCATGGGGTGTGACTATACTGTATGGGACATGTATGTATACATGGGTGATTTCACATGTTATTTGCACTTACACTTATATTATAGACCAGCTACTTATATTATAGACCAGCTACACTACCCTGGTTGACAAATATCAATTACTACATAATTTAAAATAAAAATAATAATTTTAACACTGCTTTCCCATATAAAAATAAAGTGCCTATCCTGGTACTCCAACAATGAGCACCTGCATGCAAAGCCAGGACTCTCACCACTATGCTATCTCGGCATGAGGATTTTAGCTGTACATTTTTATTTATCTCCTATGGGATATTTAAGCAATGCCGAACAGAGAGCCATAATGCACACACCCACTCAGCTATGCTTAAACATACCTTAGGATGGTAAAAAAAAGAAATTTAATAAACCCATTTTATTTACATGTATCTGTACTCCTTGTCAGTCACAGTAAGGGAAATTGTAAAGGGACATATAGGGACAGATTTTAATTATTGCTCTTACAAACTTAGGAAGTGTGACTGTAGTTTTCTAGCACATCATTGGCAAATCACTCGGGGTTTAACTCAGAACATACTGACAGAATTTGGGTTTCAGTCTTCATACCCTTCAGGAAGTCCGTGCTAATGCAAACCTTTTACTCTATCAACTTTCCAGGTTTGTATCCCTATTTTTGTGCCTTTGTCCCCCCATTATTTATGGCTTTCTACAGCTTTTTTGCACTAGGAGGTTGAGAGGTAAATGAGGCAGGCATCTGGGCATTCTGCAGAAACCTGTACAGTTGAGGGGTATGGCCCTATGGCACTTTTACAATGCAGAGGGTATGTAATAGAACCTGTCACACAACCTCTGCATTGATTTCTTGCTCCCCTATCTATTTCATTATCCAAGGACACTGAAATACTCATTTTATTTTATTTCAGTGTCCGTGGACACTGAAATGTTTTTCAAAAGTGCCGTATGGCACTTTCTGAGTGCAGGGGGCATGTTAGATGTGCATGCACTACTTAAACACTCCCCCTGCACTTAGTAGTGTTCGTGTCCATTTAGCCTTAGCAGCAGCTCACCTTCATAAATATGCAAGGCTCGCTGCTGTTAAAGCTAAAGGTAAATCGGCAGGGTTCATTTTGTGCAGGAATTGCACTGTTCCTGCACAGAGTTTATTGAATCCAGAAGAGTGTGTTGGTATACATGTGAAATTCACATCCCTTACCCCATCAGTGTGACATTCAAGCTGGTCCTGCCCTGCTTAGTAGCTGTCATAATAATATAACCCTTATGTACTTTAAATAAAATTAATAATGAATGTAGTACCTCTTATTAACCAGATTAAGTTTATGATTTTATCCAAGACTATATACTACATGGCTGGAAATATATAAACCTTAAACCATTTGGCAATCTAAAAATATATATTAATATATAGATACTAATTTTGCATGCAAAAAAATCGATTGTGCAAGCCATATTCTATTTCCATAACCTACTGTTAACAAAGATCACAATAATTCAAAGACACAATCCAGAAACGTCAGCATTTACTAAACCAGCAAAAACAAAATCTGTAAATTATACAGTAACATGATATCAGCAGCTCAAATATAGTAACAGCCCATTTGTGTGCATGTATGTTTCTATGTGTTCATGTATATATATATATATATATATATATATATATATATATATATATATATATATATATATATATACATGAGAATGAAACGAGTGCCTTCATATGAACATCTTTAACAAATCATAGCCTTAATCCTTTTTAGCTCAGGTGATTCTGTATGTATCATTTTTATAAAGGGAAAGCCAGCTTTTACACTTGCAAGACATATATTTGTAGAGCTAACCTTATAGGTGGCATGTCTCAATAAGAAATCTGAAAACTGGTTGTAGATGTGTTCTTCAACTGCTGTGCATTTTAAGTCCTGGGGACCAGTATAGTGTCAGCTGACATATTTCTTCTAATCTGGTATATATATCTATATATATATATATATATATATATATATATATATATATATATATATATTTTTTTTTTTAAACTGGAATAATTTCTTTTCAACCTATTATAATTTATAACTTTTTCAAAGTATAACTCAAAGCCCTGTTATTATACTTGGTATGTTACAGACTGCTGAGAGCTGACCTGTGTCTAGCACACAAAGCATAATCCAATCCAGTACTGATGTATTTACTTTACATCAGTAAGTCAAATGGCATCAGAAATACTCAGTCTAGGGATCTAATCCTCTTCTATAATATCAACAGAACAGTTTGGAGGAATGAGTATGCCTCACAGAGGATACTGCTGCTCTGGAACAGACTCCCCATCCAGATGAAATAAATTTCAGACTTGTCCATATACAAGTGTAACTTGGATATATGGATGGAAACAGAACATTTACCCCAGGACTGCCCCCTGTACCACTGACTGATAGAGGAAACACCAAAATGCTTTATCCCATGCATGGATTGCCTCAGATTATCTATGGCATGATCCCAGCTATTCTAATTAGGGGTAATATACAATTATCAACCAGAGGATGGGTAAGAACAATATCTAACCAAATGGGATAGGTTAATTCAAGCACAGAAAGGGAGATTGGCTAGGCTTAAAATGAACCACAAGGGCAGCTAGCCTAGTACTTAATGAACATATGAGCGTATAATAACTCAGCTCTATAATTGCAACTAATGTTGCAACAGACCCTGAAAAAAAACACAAAGACAGCTAAGCAGAATACAACAAGGTTTTATTAGCCAAGAAAGAAAGGAAATAATTTTTTTTTTTTAACAACAGATTTTGTGTCCATGTGTGTGTGTGTCTGTGTCTCTATCTCCCTCTCTCTCTCTCTCTCTCTCTCTCTATATATATATATATATATATATATATATATATATATATATATATATATATATATATATATATATTTATATATATCCATCTGTGTGTGTGTGTGTGTCTGTCTGTCTCTCTCTCTATATATATATATATATATATATATATACATAGTTATATATATATATATATATATATATATATATATATATATATATATATATATATATATATATAAATATATTTATATCTATAGCTATAGCTATATCTAATATATATAATATATATACAGATTTCTATAGACAGATGTTTAGATATAGAAATAAATATGCATTAAGAAATGTTTGATAAATATGGTGCGACTATAAAGTTTGAATAATGCAGAAACAGAAGAGATAAATACTCTCAATATACCATCACCATGATGCAAACTAGTTACTTGGTGTGGAAAACCAAAGAGATCCTTTGCCTGTTACAGTTTAGCTACAACACTTGGATGGTACCATTAAAAAAGGTGACACTTGCATATTTTGGGCATCATGGCTTTTGTCCTATTTTTTCTGAGATTTCCTTTCATGCAATGCTGTTTTTACATTAAGTTGAATGATTTGAACTAGTTTTTGAAAAGTTCACTGCATTGCATTTCCTGTAGTAGCTTGCAAAGTGATTTGTGTCTTTTTGTTATTCTCTAGAAGTTAGCTACATGTTTTTTGCCTCCAGCAATAACCTTTCTTAGATTTAATTTGGGAACATTTCACTAATATTGTTCTAAGTATATGGTGTTAGCAATTACTGTAGTGCTCCATTTCTAACAATACATTTTATCACTACTTAGGGATATATGAAAATCAAGATTGCAATAAAAAGAACATATCTCATGCCGTTATAATTGATGGTTATGGACCAGGTTACTGGTTAATAAGAAACAGGTTAGTAGAGTTCACGTATTATCTTACTGTTATAGTCCATTCTAAATTATAATGGTCTTTTCAAGCATGAAGATGTTTAATTGTAGAAGTTGTTGCCATATGTTTTCTATGCTCATAAGTAAAATTATAAATCACTTAAACTTGCTGGAACTCTAAAATAAATATGTTTTTCCACTTAAGGAGAAACTGATGAGCATAGCGATAGGTATTAATGCCTGAACTGCATTATTTTGGAATGCATTGTGCTACAGAGAATAGCATTATAAATGCATGCAATACGTTTGTATATCGTCAGGTATGAAAATAATTCATATATATTCTCTATACCTTTTAATTGTTATTTGGCCTATGCTATATACTGTTCTCAACTTTTGGAAATTGTACTTGTCAACTGTTATTTTACCTATGCATTGTACTGCTTTGCACAAATATTTTGACTTATATTATATTCTTGTGACCCTACTTTAATATTTTGTTAATATCATTGTATTATTTCCGGAGCTTTTCTCCTCGAGTCTCCAATGAAAATGGGCCCCTGGCTCAGTTGGACTAACCTGGTTAACAAATGTCAACAAATAAATAAATAAATAATGCTTACTGTAAAGCATGCGTACTGCAAAGGGAAGGAACATATGTTCAATGAAAAGGTGGCATGAGGATAAAGTTTAACTTTAATAAAAAGCAAATGATATGTGGCTTTTTGCATCTATGTCACAAAAGAAGACAACGTCATTTTTAATTATATTGCATATGTATTGGATGATTTGTACACTGGTTTGCATTTTCCTGCACTTTCAGACTGCTAAATTATGCAACTCTAAATCAGCTTCATGTTTTTGCCAAGCGGTTTTTCAGTCCTTTGTAAATGGTTGATCCGCTTATATCAAGATTATGTCACCCTTAATAGAGTTTGAACCCACAATCCATGGTTTAGGACGCCAATGCCTTATTCATTAGGCTACTTGTTTCAATAGTTGTCACAGCTGTGGGTGGTAGTGGTGGTAAGCTTCCACTATCTTTAAAATGCTCATGACAAGTCTCTCTAATAGCCAACTCAAGTCCAGCTCCTGGACTTCATGTGTGGCTTAGTCTCTATGTTTGGTGAAGCCATCTGTACTGACAGGAGAAAGGATGAAGGAGGGTGACTGGTGCTTTAAGACCAGTTGCTTTGGGCAAGTGAACTTGTCAGTTTGGGAATGTAGCCCTCCTAGGAGAAGGTAAACTTTAATTTAAAACCTCCCCTGTCTTGCGGAAATACCTAGTCATGGTGAAGGCTTCAAGAGCAAAACCCGAAGCAAAACCCTGAGATGGAATCCCTAAGGCAGTTTGAGGTTGTACTTGACCTCAGTCTGGCAATTACTGTGACAACACTTATGCCAAGTCATACTGGCCTTGCCTTTTCCCTTGGATTACATCAGTGGTTATCAGCTGTTTCCTCAAAATTCACTTGCATGGGCCTTCATCTTGGTAAGAACACTCCAGCTTCACTTTGTGAGTGATGACACAACAAGGGAGGCAGCAGATATCAATAATAAGCCAATGCATTCAGCTGGCATAGAGTGAGGCTCTGGGGCTGCCTTTGATAGTGGGAGATATCCTTTGATCTCAAAGGGCAGCCCCCAGCCAAATAAGTGCTACCTCACCATGGTCCACATGCTCCAGTGGATGTGTGGAGCTTACAGAAATCCAACAGGTGGATTGTTAACCATACACCTGGCAAAACAAAAAAAGCACATGGAATGTAAGGTCGATGACTTTAGATCTTACAGAAGATCTACAGAACATCAATGATGCTCGAAAGACAGCAATCAATAATGAATTGAACAGATTGCAGATGAACTGTGTGGCTCTCCAGGAAATAACACTGTTGTCTATTGTATGTCTCACAGAGAAGAACTTTACTTTTTTCTGGCATGGGAAGCTTCCAGAAGAAACCAGGGAACATGGTGTTGGTTTTGAAATCAGAAATAACCTCATTGGCTCATACAAACCACCAAATATGGGAAATGAAAGATTGCTAAAAATTTAGTTACAAATAGCAGTGGCCAAGGTCAACATCTTCAGTGTCTATGCAGCTACTTTAAGTTCTACCCAGGAAGGCAAGGATATGTTCTATGATGAACTTAATGCTGCCATCATTAAGGTCCCTTCCCTCAAAACATTATTCATTCTTGGCAATTTTAATGCCAGAGTTGTCAGTGACCATCACAGCTGACCATCTTGTCTGGGACAGTTCAGAAAAGGAGAGATGAATGAAAATAGACAGCATCTCCTTGAACTTTGTCCCCAATATGACCTCTGCATAGCCAATATCTTCTTCAGCGTCAAGCCTCAGCATAAAGTTTCATGGCGACACCCAAGATTGAAACATTGGCAGCAACTTAACCTTGTCCTCACCAGACACAACAGTTTAGGTAGTGTCAGGGTAATACATATTTACCACAGTGCAGTCTGTGGTACCAACCACTTCCTAGTGTGTAGTAAGTGTAACATCCAGACACAAAGGTTCTTTTGCTCTAAAAATTAAGGGAGGTCATGTATTGATATAGGCAAGACTTGTGACCCTTCAAAAGTACACAAGTTTGTTCAAGCACTTGAAGAGGCCTTGCCCTGCCTGGATGGCACTATCACCAGCAAGAGTTAGGAAAAACTATGGGATGTTATCTATAACACTGCAATATCTATCTTTGGGAAGAAGACAGTCAAGTGTGCTGATTGGTTTGAAGCCCACACTGAAGTGCTGACACCCCTAATTCAAGAGAAGAGACAGGCACTGGATGCATACAGGTCCTATGAGGAGAACTTGGAGACATTTCAGTGTGCTTGGGGAAAAGTGCAACTCTTAGCTTGGCCGTTTTCTTATGATTATTGGCTCCAACCTTGCTTTAAGGTTCAGCAGGCCATGGACATTGATAACATCCTTTTTTGCCATATTTACCAACAGCCTTCACTCTATCACCCTCCTTGCAACCTTAGTTCAATGCGCAATGATTCTACTGTAATTTCTTCAGCCTCAACAATACAGCAAGTTCAAAAAATTACACAGGAATCCTTTACTGCAGTAGAATCCTGGTGATCCAATGCACAATAATTAACCCTAACAAAACTAAGCTGATGCTATTTCACCCCAAAAATGCCATTGATCTCACCCCATTCATGATCACTTTAAAAACCAATACCCACATTTCACCAGTCATGCAAACCAGACTTTTAGGTGTTATTATAGATCAAAACATGAAGTTTGACATACACATTGCCCAGTCAATAAAGAAAAATTCATAAAAAACTTGGAACCCTATATAGGTGTAAAATAATTCTGTACCAATACTACCAAGACCATGACTGCAGAACACATCTAGTCTCCACTCTTCTATATACATCCTGCATATTCACAGACCTTAATAAATCAGACTTAACTAAACACTTGTTACAACAAAATAGCAAATTTTTCCACAGATTCAGCTTAGCGGTCTTATCACTGCCAGGCCCTTAAACAGCTATCCTGGCTAAAACTTCCCATCACTTAAACAATTATCCTGGCTAGATCTACCCAATCTGATCACCCTTAACCAACTTCATAGGTTCATAGGTTTACAATGGCCCATCAGATAATTTTCCACCCTGAAAAAATACCAGCCTTACAAGACCTATTAAACTACTATTCAAACAAACATTTACTAAGATCTAGCAACAAATTTCTCATTAACATCACCAGAAGTAAGAACAGTGCTGGTTACTCCCTGTATTCCAACTGTGTTGCTAAAATCTGGAACACTATGCCCTATAGTATAAGGTCAACAGCCAACAAAATTGCCTTTAAAAACCTTCTCAAATCCACTCACATAGTTTATGGATATGTATGTGTGTTGACCCAGGCTAAAGCAACTACTCTGACTCAGGCTATGCAAACAAACTTAATATTTGTCTTTCTTGCAAGTCACCCTGATTCTACAACTTCTTTTCAAGTTTCTTCATTTAGAAGTCTAGTCTAGCCTAGTCTAATCTTTTCATCCAATTGTTTCCCACTGTACTTATGTTAACAGTGTGATTAAGTACACCACCGTTCTCTGTTTTCCTTTCATGAAATGACATTCCTGCTACATACATACAATGAACTATGCTAATGTATTAAGTGCAGAAGGTATATGATATGAAAAATATTTTTAACTGTATTAAGCTATGCTCTCAGTCTATAACGTGTATATCTATGACTGACTGATCTTTTACTGCCTTAAGTTGAGCTCTTTTTCTAGAAAACTGTTATGTATATTGATGTCTTATACTATCTCTAGTTATACTACAGCTTTTCTGCCTGGGCCTCCGCTGAAAATGGACAAACTGTCCAGTCAGACTTGACAAACTTTCCAGTCAGACTTTCCCGGTAAATAAATGTAGAATAACTAAAATAAAATGTATGATGGGATCAAGCAAGCCATCGGTCCATCACAAAAGATGTTCACCCCACTTATGTTGGCCACAGGCAAGGTTTTGAGATGCAGAACCAAGTATTTGGAATGCTGGGTGGAAAACTACTCACAGCTGTATGCCAGAGAGACCATAGTTACAGAGAGAACAGTCAGGAAATCCTTCTATGTGGCACACCTCATTACTAAGGGCTTTTCATCCAGAAAAAAGGAGGTCATTGTCCCACTGTACTCATCCCTCATTATACCTATTATAGAATACAACGACCCATTTGGTATGTACCTCTCAAGACATCTGCAGCAACTGGAAAGGCCGCAGAAATACCTCACTAAAAGAATCACAGGCCTAAAGCCGATGCCCTACGCTGACCACCTTAAAAATCTCTAGCTATACTTTGTCTCATATTGTCTACTCAGAGGCAATCTTTGCTTAACATACAAGACCATGTCAAACCCAGAGCTGTTGGACATGCTACACTTAAAGAAATCCCAATCCCTCAGAGCCGTACACTCCAGGGATCTAAACCTTGTCATCACAATAAGCAAAACATGCTGGAGGGATAGGTTCCTGACCCAGAGACTCCCCAGACTCTGGAATAGACTGCCCATATATGTCAAGCAGAGCGCCTCTTTGGCCCTTTTCAAAAGGAACCTTGACAATTGGATGGGAGAAAGGAAATTCACCCCTGGTGCTAGACAGGGGTTCAGGGAAGTAAATAATGTGGGAAGAAATAGCCAGGGAATTGTTATGGCTAGGCTTGTATAGGCCCTAGGGCCAATAGCCTAGTACCAACCTGTGAACCTATGAACCTATGCCATCAAGCCTGTGCCAGCTATGACTGAACTTGATGCTGAGCCCACCTTGGAGGAATTCAATAATTTACTTAAAACACTCTTCTCTGGAAAAGCCCCATAGAAAGACAGTATTCCCTCAGAAATCCCTAAATGTGTCAATGGTACCCTAATGCTTAACATTATCAGGGCAATTCTTTGCCAATGCTGGAGAGAAGGTAGTGTACCAGAAGATATGAGGAATGCTAACATAGTTGTTATGTATATGAATAAAGGTGACAAAAATGACTGTAACAATTACCGCAGCATCTCCCTTCTCTGTACCATGGGGAAGGTATTTTCACATGTTGTCCTGAAGAGGCTCCGTGTTCTTGCAGAGATAGTTTACCCTGAGTCTCACTGTGGGTTTAGAGCTGAATGGTCTACTACAGACATGGTTTTGACTGTTAAGCAACTACAAGCAAAGTGCATGGAGCAAAACAAACCTCTGCATACTGCCCTCATTTAGGCATTCAACTTTGTTAGTAGGAAAGGTCTGTGATTCTGGCAAAGACTGGCTGTCCTCCAGTACTGCTTAACATTATCAAGGCCTTCCATAAAGGCATGAAGAGGACCATCATGTGCAATGGATCCACACTGGAACCTTTTGAGATTCTCATTGGAGTAAATCAGGGGTGTGTACTGGCTCCAATGTTGTCAGGTATCTCCTTTTCAGTTCTGTTGAAATTTGCTTTCAGAACTGCTACAGAGGGTATCTTTCTCTAAACCAGAATGGATGGCAACCTGTTCAAATTATCAAGGCTAAGATCAAAGACGGGGGTGCTTAGGAAATGTCTAAGGAAGTTGCTATTCACTGATGACTCATATCTCCAAAGTCTTATAGGTCCACAAACACCAGCAAACAGCTGGTATTCCTTCTTTCTTCCCGTTAATAATTGAGATTATGAGAAACAGTCCTTTCAATGGAATACTCCTGATTTCCATAATTATCAGAAACAAATTCTCATGTCTTTTCTACTGCTCTTTCTCATGAAAGTTTCAGCCTATGGATAACTATGTCCACTTTTCTTGTAAACAGTCAATGGTGTGGCCTAGACATATGCATGAATTCCCACCCATGCACAAAATTCTATATTGTATACAGTTGTGAAATAAGAATAAATAAGAATATCAAGTATCCCGTCTTGAAAATAAAGACTTTAAGAACTAGGGAAATTCATACGTGTTGGGTCTGTCAGTTTGATTATTTTAAGGCTATTCTATAATCTACAAACAGACGATACATGGTTTCTTTGCATCCATGTGGTCTCAATGAAGAGCTTAATTGGAAATACTTGATCTGATATTTTAATTGAATAATTGTTTGTATAGAGTATAAGAGGCAAGTCTTTTTGAATGCATTCTACTCCTTGAAGGCTTTGGGATAGAGCCGAGACGTCAGAGTTTTATTGTACCTAATAAATCTGTGGAATACGCTGGCTGGTTGTTTTTTCATTTGATACATGGTTTCTTTGACTGGAAAGAGATTATTGTCCATTATGCTCCACAGATACATGCATTTATCTCTTCCAGGAAAGGAACTCAATGTTTCATTCAGTATCCCTTCTTTTAGACCTTTGGTATGGTATGTTTTACATATGGCACAGTTTGAATTGCTTGCTCTATTTAGACAACATCCCTGTCAAATTATGTCTCTTCCTCTTTCTTTGCGCTTTTTTATAGAATTGATTGTTATATTTTTAGATTCATAGGAACTGCAAGGCATTTTAGTTTCATGACCATTAACACTTTGACAATACCCACCCTCAGTCTTAACCTCTTTCTGAAGACGGATAGGCCAGTCGGTCAGGGGACAAATTTGGACGTATCCATCCAATGATTCAGATTCTGTTTGAAGGATGATAATGTGCCATACTGCTTAACTTGTAGGAGAAGATAATTCTGAGATTGGTGAAGATTTAGGTTCATGGCCCTAGTGTTTGTGGACCTATCAGACTTTGGAGATATAGGACATTTAGTAGAGCAGGGTATATAGTGATGTAGTAGGTGAGGCACAGATCACCTTATTAAGAATTTTAGATACTGAGTAAAAGAATAGAGCTTCTTGCCTCCCTTGATAGTTCAGGGTATTTAAGCCTGTAAACTTCTTAGTTATAAATGTTTGGGGCACCACTAGTTTTTTTAGATGTCTAGTGTAGTACATCCTCAAGGGGGCATTTTACTCAATGATGCATGAGTTGATGGGAGATAGTAGGTTTACCCCGGGTATCACTTCTGTGTTACTGCTAGACAGAGGCACAGTATACTAACCTCGAAAAAGGGCATAGCAAAATTCATTTAAAATGGGTGGCGAAAGCCAAACACACTCTGGCTAGGCTTATAAATGCCCTAGTGCAGATAGCCTAGTATGAACCTATGAACCTATGAACCTATGAATCAGTCTGATGCTGAATATAAAGGAACAATGGCTTCTTTAAATTTGGATGATACGACCTTGGCTATCAGTTGTGCTAGGTAGAAGGGCTTTCTGTCTACAGTTGCAACATGGTTTTCAAAGATGAGAGAGCAGTCAACCCAGGTTAAAAAGTTTCTGACTAAATTTTCATTTCTCACTGGGGTATTGTCAATACTATACGTTAAGGGTAGGAAACATTTAACAAATGCAACAATAGTATACTTTTTGTATTTAATTTGAACCAATTTCCATTACAACAGATATCTCAGTTTGCATGAAAAGACTTCAATGTTGATTTCAGTTTACATTAATCACATATGTTAGAAGCAGTTTCAGGTGCCTAGACTACGAGACATTTCCCTCTAGTTTGGTTGGCGACATATGCTGATGTGACATTGATCTACAGAGTAATATGCCTGTGGGCAAAAAGAAGAATGCAGTGCCATGCTCACAATTTCAGTAATCAAATATGCAGGGGGAAAATAATGACTATGGCACCCCAAGGCAACACGAGACAGCAGACAATATGGCAGACATCAGCAGAAGGCTAGCCATTCAGCATGTCAGTGACAGTAAAAATGCAGTGCACAGTGGGCAATGCCTTTATAACTGGTGTGTTATTCCACACATTATTAGAGCTGTAATCTGCCATACTTCCTTCAAAGTCCACCTATTAAACTCATGGCTCTGTTCAGGCTATACCCCTGGCTTAGCATAAATCTTGTCTAGTTTTCTCCACCCCATCTGTACAGATTCTTTATCCATCACCACTTTCTCATCATCACCTACCTATTCTACCATATCTAACCCTTTATATAACCTTTTTATATGAAGTCCTCCCCATTTATACTAATCTGTTCTAATGTCTTTCCCTTGACTTTTACTCATTACTAATGTGAATTGAAAAAGGACGTTCTTCAGAATTGTATATGGTGTTTTACTTTGCTTTTTCTCATTGTTCTGTCTGTAAAATATTTTTAGTATAACTCCATTCCTTACAATATGGTTGATTATTTTTGAAATGTATAATTATTAGCTGTTTCTTATGTAATGTGTTTGAATTTCTCTGTGAAGAAGAGCCTTGCTCCCCAGGTCTCCACTAAAAATGGAGTCTTGCAACACCGTCAGACTTTCCTGATAAAAAAAATGTGAATAAATAAATAAATAAATAAATAAATAAATAAATAAAGTGTGTGGATGACTACCCCCCTTCACAGTGTCTAGGGAACATTACCTAAAATACGTACTGGAGCATAAATCTGACTACAGTAGCATGGAAGATTTTCTCCATGCTGTAGTACACTTCTACATGTTGTAGTCCATAAGCATGTACCATAGACTAAGCACAACACTCATTACGTCTTCTGCCCCCATGCACTTGGTAATTAAACCTTTGGGCATGGCAGTATGTGGTTGTGTTTGCCCACAGCTATATTTCTCTACAGCTGAATTTCACTTCAAACAAATGTACCAAAGGGAAATCTATCATTGTCTAGTCACCTGAATACTTTGGTGGGTTGTTTACATAAAGACCCTCTACACTTTTTAGTAAGTGCTGTGGGACCTTTTTCATTCACCTAATCCTATATAACCTCAGGCAGATGAGAACTCAGTTTAACATCTCAAGATTCAAGAGTGCAGGACCCCTCTTATGCTGCACTGCAGTGCTAGTAGTGGAAACATAAGCCAAGCTTACAGCCTTCTGATATTCCAGGACCGAAAGGGAGAGTGTTATTTGTTGAGCCACTAACACTGGCATAATGTTATATAAATAGAATACTACAAGTAATGATTAATGCTTCTGTGTGTCCTTAACATAGACTGAAACTCCAAACACCAAGCTACACTTTATTACTTTCTTTCATCACTAATTCTACGTGTCATGACATGAAGGAACTTGACCTACCTAGGAATTTGGTAAAGTTCCTAGTATGAGTGGCCCTTTTCAGTGCTGTTTGTTAATTTGTGATTTAGAAACATGTTAGTCATGATGAAGTAGGATCTCATTATTGGCTAATTTGCATGTTTCCTGAATTTCAGTTTCGACCATGATGTGCAGATCATGATAGTAACCTGCTGATCATGAAGGTATTGACATCCCACCTCTTGTCACTTTCTCCTACATACACACAGAAAAATAGCTCATTCCCTATATCTGCCATACCCACCCTTGGTTCCCCACACCCCATTACATGTTTTTGCCATTATGATACATATCTATTAAGCCCTGGTGGTCTAGTGTATCCCACCAATCCCTGTTATAATGTTCCACGGAAATAAATACTGTGAACAACACAACTAAAATTAAGCTTTTTTTATTTTTTATTAAAAGTTTACTGTTGGTTGTGTTGTTCGGAGTATATATTTCCTTGGTAGATTTTGCTTTGTTTTACTCTGACCTCTATCCAGAGGCTTTGGTATTTTATCTTTGGATTGCCCTGTTACAGTGTTGTTGCCATTACAGTACTTAATCAGTGCAGACAGAGTACTTCAATTCATCCCTGGTTTTCAGTGTTTCCCCCCACCCCAGTCCCTGTATGACTCCTGTTACTACTATAGCACTTTAGAGGTGCCTGGTGGTTCCCACATTTCTGCCATGTTGTTTTTTTTTTTTCTTTTTTTTTTTTGTTAGAGTACTTTATGGAGTATTCCCTGGTGCCTAGAATACCCCCAGTCCCCAGAATAAGGTTTGTGCCACTATGACACTTTAAAGGTGCATCCTGGTTTCCAGTGCATCTGTCCAGTCTTGGTCCCCATAATAATGTCAGTGCCATTATGGCACTTTAAAGTTGTATCCCTGATGTCTAGTTTAACCTCCGACCTCCCCAGTTCTCGAAGTAATGTTGGTGCCATTACTGCACTTTAAAATTGATTCCCCAGTGTCTGGATATCCCCCCCACCTTCCTTGATCCCTGTTGTAATATTGGTAAAAATCACATCACTTGAAGCTTTGCCTGAAACCCGATGATTCTTGCACCCCCAATACCTGTTGTAATACTGGAGCCATCACAGTGCATAAACCATTCCCTGGTGTCAGGTGGTTCCCCCTATTCCTGATCCCCACTGTAACATCACTACCATCACAGCAAGTAAAGTAAACCCTGGTGGTTTTGTGTATCCTCCCATCCCAGTCTTTGCAGTGATGTTGGTGGCAATAAGGCACTTTATAGATGTATCCCTGGTGGTCTAGTGTATCCTCCCACCCTGATGCATGTTTAGATATGACTGTCATTATAGCACTTTAAAAGTAAGCCCTGTGTATAGTGTTTCCCCCACTACATTCATATTTGGCAGTTGAACATGACCTTTTGGTAACATTGTAGGTTATGGTGGTGCTGATCTACATGGCTGAGCACTTTCTTGAGTCACTCACCAATGTAGATGTCTTCCAGGAGGCAGTTCTGGGAGAGAGCACATGGCTAATCAACATATGCCTCATCCCTGAAATGGCTAGTTAGCACCCAGCATGACCCCTGGGACAGCCTATCATGGTGCTGCTTGTCTTCATTATGGAGGATCATGCAACAGTGTGTAAGAATGTTTGCTGAATAGCTAAAATGTACCACAATGTGTATACCTCTGTCAACATATCGCAAAAGGTTAATGAATTCAGCCCCTAATATCTGAAATGTAAAGTCTCCCTACTTGATGTTCTTTACATACAAAACAAACAAGCATCTACCTCAAAAAATGATACATATTCTTAAGTGACTTTCCAGTCTTATCCCACTGAACTTTTAAATCCCCCCAAAATCAAACTTCTCTTAACACTGACAGTTCTTTAGTGATAAAAAGAACATCGTACACAGTAATTTTATAGCCTTGGCTGGACACTTCATGTTTTATTTTTCAGACTAAAATGCTGACTTTTCCATGTTTTATAACTTGCGCATCCTAATACAGCGTAAACAACTTTCACTAATATAAATATGAGTGCAAATTAAACATTTCCCTTGGGTTTTGGCTGATCTTAAGAAACAAATTAAGGAAAGAGACAACATCTGCAAATCTTGAAATGCTCCCAGCAACAATAATAATTATCTGCACTTATAAAACTCATAAAAGAGATAGTAATTAATACAAATGCTTTAGAAAGTATGTAATGTAAAAAGCTAGAAAACAGCTTAATTGTGCAACATAAAACCTTCTGAAAAACAATAACAAATCTATGTGTGGACAAAATATTTATAAGAAACTGAACAAAAACCAGTACTTCAAGGAGAGCCACACCCAAAGCTGAAAAATGTGTTTTTCAGTATATCTTGAACTTTCTGCATTACTAAGGTGCCTGTATCAAAGTAAGTGGTTATTATTATTTTATAATTTGTTATATCTCAAAATAGTCTGAAAGGTGGTGGCATGATTTATTTTAGGCCAATATTCATAGTTATTTGGGCAAATGTGATAGGGGTATCTCTGATGTTTACAAATTAAAGTAGCAAAGACAAAATTCATAGAGTGAATTTCCTCTGATGTAAAATGCCTTAAGTATACTGAGATGCAAACTGAAATTGTGTAAAGTATTGTATGCTACTCGCATGTTCTTGTGATTTGTAGTCAAGTATCCACATGGCATTTTCATCCATTGTTGAAAATGTTGCTTTGGCTTTGATATCTGTGGTGCAGTTCATGAACTTATCCCCATCAATCCCTTCAGTAGTTTGCCCAAGTATGTACAAGCACTCCCCTGACACACAAATTATTTCCCCTAGCAACCATTTCAGTAGCACAAGTAATAAAAATACACAAATTAAATTATTTTGCACAGTGATGACTTCAGCAGTCTGAACATGCGTGTGCAAGCACTTCACTGACACCAAAATGAAACATTTCCCCACCATTCCCTTCAGTAGTATATCCAAGTATGCACAAGCACCAAAATGAAACACTTACCCACCGATCCCTTCAGTAGTTTTACCAAGAATGTATAAGCATCAAAGTGAATTCTGTCCCCAGTGATCCCTTTAGTAGTTTGACCATGTGTGTGCAAGCACCAAAATGAAACATTTCCCCGCCATTCCCTTCAGTAGTATATCCAAGTATGCACAACCACCATAATGAAACACGCTTTCTTTAACTGATTGAGCTTGTAGGGCAGAAGGCTGAATTGGAAGACCATGAAGCTAAAGTATCCTAGTTGTGATTGAGTCTGGTGTGTCATTTGGTTTGGTGACCCTCATTGGTGTTTTGCAGTCAGCATAACTTGTACACAATTTTGGTTACTCAGTTTAGTTCCAAGCACATCAATGTTTGTTTCTTCGTATTGTTAGAAATCAAAAATTTCTAATTGCAATCTTAGATCATTCCTTTCATGATCATAAAAAACAACAGGTGCAAAAGGCTTAAACCAACAAAAAACTTGACTAAGATTTCTAACCTCTTGATTCAAGATGCAAGACGAGTCATAGGACCAAATGCACTTATTCCAGGAATTGAATATGGACTGACATAAATTACTTTTAATTTCCTTCACAAGTCAATAAATCTTCAAAAAACAGAAAATAATATTTTAAGATGCATCACCATTTGTAACCCACATCAGCACCACTACATTACTTTATCAAATACTAAAATACTACCCGTAACAGCAAAGACATACTTTCTTGTTAACTTGTTTAACTATAAAATATTATATGACATTTATTTCATCTCAGAAGCCCTCTCCATTTCCCAATCACAGTTTTTCACAAGGCCTTAAGATGTATTACACCTACTTTGACTTCCCTTCTACGTAGCTATTGGTGAAAGAGCTTTTTATAAGATTACACCAGTTTTCTAGAATAATATTGAATCCTAAAAATGTGAAACATTAACATACTTCCATAATTCAGAGAACATCTCAGTATACTGCAGAAAGTATAAAAATATTTCTTTTTCTCCAACTTTTGTTAAACATTTTCAATAATCATATGTTTCTGTTACCATTTCCCTAATATAATATTTTTTTCCTCATACATTTTCCCTAATATAATATTTTTTCTCATATATTTATCTTGGTGGATACCTACGTATGGTTCAAGTGGTATGTGGATATATGTTGTACAGACTGTCTTGTACTGTTGTAATAACACTATTGCTTACAGAAGGCTTTCTACATGGCCCACCTGATAAGTAAGGGTATTTCATCCAGAAAAACGGAGGTCATAACATCCCTGTACTCCTCCCTTATCAGACCCATCATCGAGAACAATGCCCCTTTGGCATGTACCTTACCAAGCACATGCAGCAGTTGGAGAGACCACAGAGGTTCCTCACCAGGAAAATCCAGGGTCTCAAACACCTATCCTATACAGATAGTCTAAAAGCCCTCTCCCTCTATTCAGTCTCATACAGACTGCTCGGAGGTGACCTATGTCTGGCATACAAGGTTATTTCAGACTCAGCCTTGATGGAGTTGCTGCATATCCATAAATTAAACTCCACTCATGCAACCTGAACGCAAGTTCTCAACCTGATCTGTGGCATTAATAGAACTTGTTGGTAGGATAGATTTGTGTCGCAACAATTCCCCCATCTGTGGAATAGATTCCCTCTCCATGTCAAGTAGAGTACCTCACTAGCCCTCTTTAAGAGGAACCTGGATGACTGGATGGGAAACAGAAAATATACCCCTGGAATCCCACCTGTGTCCCTGCTGGACAGGGAAAACAGGTGCTGACTTTGTGGGAACATGGGTGAAATTCTTGGCTAGGCTTATAAGGGCATCCGGGCCAATAGCCTATTATCATCCTTTGAACGTGTAAACCTATGAGAATCAGAAAGGCTTACCATGATGCAGAAACCTTCTGAGTAAAGGTATCTGATTCATGGTAAGCCTTTCTGAATACCATGGATTGTGTCTGTGTGAAAGCAGTAGTATAGTCAGTGTTTTGATAAAATGACATTATCAGTAACTTTGTTGATGGAAAAATCCCTAGAAAGACAATGGATATAATTCTGGTTTTAGTTGTGCAATGTGGAGACTAATTGGCTGTGGCTGGTATGACCAGTGTGCATATGATATGTTCTAAAGGCCAGTCACTTTACAATTATTATTAATATTTGGGATAGTGCAGCAGATTTTAAGCATTTACACTCACAATCTGAATGAATAGTGAGATTAAATAAAGCAATCCATCACAAAAACAACAAATCCTTGTGTGAAAAAATATATTTAAATCAAAACACAAAAAGAAATTACTAATGAGGCTCTCAGATGAAGTTGCACAAACGGTTAAGGTATGATGAGTTATAACTCACAAATCTGTAAAGTTACTTTGAGATCTCAAATCATTTGATAATAATACAAGGTTTCACAAAGTTTCTCTTACAGTGATATAAATATCAATTTGTCATCCTGACATCCTGCTGTTTAGTCACATTTGCATGGCATCAACTACCAATAAACCATGAATCAACAACAGAACAAAAGAGTTTACCTGGAGTGCAGAATAATACAATAAATCAAGGGAATGGCATCCAAAAATAGTAAACTAATGTGTGACCAGTAAGTTTGCTTAATGCACATCAAAAAATGCACTTTTCTCCATAAAATAACAGTCATTTTGTTATTCGAGTAACAGATCCCTTTACACTGTCCATGTCTGAAAGGCAATTGATTTTGTTTGGGAGTGCTTCTGCTAAAATAGATCTAAAATTTATTCCTACCTCCATAATTTCTTTGACAGCTCCACTTCTGGATCTTTGTCTGTTTACATGGAAACTTACATTTTTCTGCTCTGAAATCAAAGATTGCTTCCAATTTTTCTTTTTTTTTTCCTTTGCACAATGTTTTTAAAGAATGAGAGCCAAAGATATTTCATTTCCACTTTTTCTAGTCCATGCTGCTCTATTTTATATTGCCAAACATGAAGTGGCACATTATTTTTAGAAATGTTATTTATCTTAACTTAACCACGCCTGAGTGTTGTGCTGTTAAGATTCTGTCATCTGATGCTGTTATTGAATTCAGACCTGCAGACAAGGAGGCTGTAAGCTACTTAAAGGACCACTACGGGTAGATGATGAAAAAATATCTTATATATTTTTTTATCTCGCCATGAATTACTGCACCTCCTAAACCTAACTGCAGAAAAATAAGTACTCGTTCCTAATTTTATTTATTTATTTTTAATCCTTGTCTGCCATTATGGAGGCAGACATCCTGATTCCTTTGCAAAGCTAAATCAGTCCCATAATGCACTATGACAGCAAAAATCTTGATAAAAAGTAGCCTTACCATTTGTTCTCATACACTTAGAATGGAACACCTGAACAAAAACTACCAAGTTTGAGAGTCTACAGATCATGTGTCACTGACTGGTCTGCACTGAGTTTTACAAATTTTGTTCCTACTCATGTACTACGCATTCTCTGAAAGAAGCTTAGATTAAAAAGATGTTTTACAAAGAGCAGTTTTGCAAGCTTAAATTCCTAGCCAAGTTACTCCTCCCACCACATCTCCTTCAATGAGACAGAGTCTCACATTTCCAGTTTGGCTAGAATTAGCCAACTTTGCATGACAATAGACACGAAACAAATCATGGCCTGGTGTGCCTTTAAAACTGTTCCCTCATATGTGTCTTCACCATGCCTCTCAACTGTACCTCATTACGAGGAATGTACCTCATTTGGCATCTTAAAAAGTTCATGTTCCTCAGTTTCCATTGAAAAAAGAGGTCTCTCACACACATTCAGTAGGACCTCTTCACCTCTGAATGGCATCAATTCCAGAGTTTAAGCCAATCTATCAATTTCTTAAAATGTGCACAGTAAAATATTTGATTTAAATTGTATTCTGGCTGCTCACATGGTTATCTTTACATAGTTATTCTGTTACAGCATAACTTGAACTGTGGTATTTGATGCCAAGCTTTACATAACAAAGACACATTACTTGGTTTCTTCTTAACAATGATTTCCCAGGCCTCTGATGTGACCCAGTAATTTCTGTTACTATTGCTTTATCTAGTTTGTCTTAGTTGTATACATGTAACATATCTCTTACCCTCTTAATAAGAAACTCATGAAGAAAGCTTCCATATCAGATACTTGTAATGTAAAATTACCAGCAGCTGTGGCAGTAATATCATACTCCAAACAGGGCACTCAAAACATGTACTAACAAACACAGGCAATGTATGTCTCAATCAAGCAATGATTAAATTGCTCTGGACTAGAATGAGCACAATTTTGCTCTTAACCTCTCGATTTTATAATGCATAACATTCACAACATACTTATAAAGGCACACCTCCACTCCCCACAAACACACAGTCACTCACACCCATACAACATACCGGTCAACTTTGAGGCTTTTCCCATCCCTCTGCAAAACACTGACGTAATGACTTTGGTAAATGAAAACTACATAGATGTCACCTCAGGACTCCCATCCATGCCTACTGGAGCCAGTCCACTGCATTTACACAAGTGCCCACCTCACCAGGGTAGCAAGCAGGTATCATAACAGATTTCTTCCATTGTTGTTTTATGCTACACACACAAAATAATGATATATGTTTGTATCTTTCAGCTTTTCCTGGTTAGGGGTCGCCACAGGGGAACTCCGGTCTGCTAATGATTGGCAGTTGATTTTTACGTACCGGCTTGCCAGGCCTGATGCACAACCTTCAACGAAGGTACGCCCATTCACGCATGTCTCCACGCAGAAGACGCTCTAGCTGAGAATCAAACCAGACAGAGTCTTACTGTGAGGTGACAACGCTGCCGCAGCACCACCACCGCGGGTACACAAAATATATAAACTGGGCAAATCTGTTTGTTCAATGTCACTACACATGTCTCTAGACCCAGCTTATGACACCTGCTACCCATCACCATATCAAAACTTGTCAGTCCACAGCTGAAAATCTTGCTGTCCATTACAATTTGACTAGTGGTCACACACACACACACACACACACACACACACACACACACACACACACACACACACACACACACACACACACACACACACACACACACACACACACACACACACACACACACACACACACACACACGTATTACACATGTTGGAGAACAGTGGTGCTTTGACTCCCTCTCCCCAAAACTGCTGTAATGGCTAAGAGATGCAAAAACTATTGGCACATTTCAACTCAGGACACCCACAGATGTTGCAGCAAGACCATTGCATTGACACTACTATCCCCAAGTAAAGCTTCAAGCCAGTGTCAGTCCAGCTTTGCTCCACAGTTCTGTTACACTATATATGCAATCATTGCATGCAGACACACCAACACAGATCCATAATTTTACATGACCATGATGCAGTGGCCAGCTCTCTACAAAACCATATTGCATGGCTATCGTGTCCAAATCAGCTGCTGTTTTCTTGTTTTCTCACACACATGTATATGTGCTTACCCACATCCCCCATACACACATGCACACACTTGCCCACACACACACACACACACACACACACACACACACACACACACACACACACACACACACACACGCTCGTACTCCCCTCATAAACATATACTTGGCTACCCTACATATTAAAAGAGAACACTGCACCACTCACTGAAAAGTGAAGGAATGAAACATCATTAAAGCAGAAACTAAAACAGTAAGCATATGAATGACTACAGAAAGTATACTGTGTGAAGACACTTGAATAACAATGAACCTGACTGCTTCTGATAGGAAGGGAGTGACACTTTGGAAAATGTCAATCAAACCATCTGAAAGGAGACTGCAGACATCAGGACTCTTAAGTGTGCTTAGATTTTGAAAAAAAGACAATGGAAGAAGAAGTTTGACAAAAAGTAATGGGATGACAATTATGCCACAGCTAGCCCTGACCCCTTCAGGTGTCTTAATTGTACCGTCTGACTGCTTGTCATCTGTCTTACTTTAAAGGAAAGAAAAAAGCATAATCACAGTGCATCATGTAAAATGGACAAAGTTTAACGTCATCAACTTCTGGCATTCCAGCAGCATCCAAATACATTATCTACAAAAGCATTTTAAGTTCCTCCTTGGAAATGTGTAGAGATTTACTCAGGATATCATCCATCATCTCAACATTACATATATATATATATATATATATATATATATATATATATATATATATATATATATGTATATATATATATATATATATATATATATATATATATCTATATATATATATATATATATATATATAGATATAAATATATATGTATACATGTAGACCATGGTATCTGTAAAATTCACATGCACCAATAAGTCAAAGTCAAAAATCAAGTCAAAGTGAACTTGATTGTCATTTAGACTATACAACTTGAGCATCACTGAATGACATTTTGTTACTCCATTTCCAGGTGAAGACATTTCCACATATAGACACTCATAGGTTCATAGGTTCATAGGTAGGTACTAGGCTATTGGCCCTAGGGCCTATATAAGCCTAGCCAAAAAGGTACCCTGACTTTCCCCACCCAAGAAAATAATTTTCCTGTACCCCTGTCGAGCAGAGACACAGAAGTGATCCCTGGGGTGAATTTCCTATCTTCCCACCAATCATCAAGATTTTTCTTGAAGAGTACTAATGAGGAGCTTTGTTTGATATAGAGGGGTAGATTGTTCCAGGGTATGGGAAGTCTCTGGGACAGGAATCTATCCCTCCAGCATGTTCTGTTTATTGTGGTGACTAGATTTAGGTCCCTAGAGTGTGTAGCTTGGAGAGATTGGGATTTCTTTAAGTGGAGCATGTCCAACAGCTCTGGGTATGACATAGCCTTGTATGTTAGGCAGAGATCACCTCTTAATAGGCTTTTTGTGATGGAGTAAAAAAAAAATTTTGCCTGAATCTCTTTGTGTTCTGACTGTGCCTCTCAAACATTTTGGAAATATAGAGTATATTTTAGTGCATTTATTAAAACTGTATTTGGCTTAATATTGCTACAACTCAAGTGCTCTAGGTTGCACTGCATCTGAATTGTTTTATTGTGTTTTAGCTGCTTTTCTGTATATATAGGCTTTACTGTATATGTAGACTAGCTACTTATTCTACTGTATTACTGCCTCTTAAATCATTTTTCAGTTGTGCACTTGCCATGCTTCATTCAAAAAGTTTTAAATTGCTAATTTTGTAGAGTTTAATTGCATTTACTGTTTAGGGGCTACACACTCGTGTGTTAGCCTTTTCTGTGTTTATTTACTGTATTATTGTATTGTTTAGCCTGCTTTAACAACAAAAAAAAAAACAACAAAAAATATACTATCTGGTTTCAGGACTTTATTTTCTGTGCTCAGAGCTATCCAGACCTTGCTGTGGTAGAGGGAAGTCCTACTGCTTACCAATAGGACTGGTGAGCATTGTACTGCCTATCTAACACTAGAGGAGTGGTTTCCAGCACTGAAATTGTAATTGTATTAGCCATTTTGGGCTGATGTCTATCGCTTTCAACTTTCTGGCTTAAAAACGCCTGTGATTGCACATTCTTCACATCATGCAGCACCGCGGGGCTACAGTTAAACTATTCCAGGTGCCAAAAAGTCTGGTCTTCAAATTTTCCCTTAGAACTAGCTGGTTTCTCAGTAGTAGCACTAAAATCTGAACCCCTGTGACTAGCACTTGCTCTAGAACCTGCTGGAAAGCACTAGGAAGCCTTAAACTGATACAAACACTCAACTCTCCTTGTTAATAGGGAGAAGGTAACCGTGGGCACTAAACAACCTATAATTGCGAAGTACCTTGCAAAGGTAAGGGAAAACAGCTCTTGTACTTTACAAAAAAAGCACCTAAACAGTCATGTCCAAGGATCAGCTTCCTGTGATTTCTCCTGTCCACCTGGTGAATCTGGGCATACTGGGGCAATGCAGTAACTGCCTCATTTACACAGACAAACCTCTCCTCCTACCACCCAACACTGCAACCTGTGAGAGATGCATTTACATAGCCAAACTGGAAGCAAAGCTCTCTCCAGTCAAGATTGTGCTAGGCAGTCAAGAGGAGAAGGTTAACACCTGCACTACACATCAAGCAACACACAGCCTTTCAAAACTCACACCATCAACACCCACACATAGCAACACTAAACCCACATATGCAGAGGCACTTAACATTAACCTGCTCAAGCAACAAAGACATCCGAAGCTGAAACGCAAACAAACACCAGTCACAACCCAAGTGAACATAGCTCACAACACCAGTGTGCCACCCAACAACAGCCCCTAAGGCAAGACAACGTACCCAACACTTTAGTCATAGGTGACTCTATAGTCAGGCACACTAATGTTCCACTCACCAGGCTGAGCAAGGAGAAAATTACAGTCAGTTGCCTGTCGGGTGCCGGGATCTGCCACATAACGCATGCACTCAAGTCACTCCACAACAAGTACAAATACGACTCTGTCATTGTCACTGTTGGAGTGAATGACTTGAGACGTACCTCCCTGGACTACATGAAAAGAGACATGGAAGAGCTCTTGGATCATGTGGCCCAGGCAGGTATGACCCTAGCCCTGAGTAGCATCCTGCCTTCGCCCAGAATAATACCACAGTATAAGGTCAAAATGACTGACTTCAACAATTGGCTAAGCTTCTGGTGTCATTCAAAGGGGATCCAGTATCTATCTGCCTGGGATGACATGATCGACAAGCCACGATGCTTTGCCGGAGATGGTCTGCACCTGTCACCCCTGGGGATTCAGGTTACTGGCTAAAGCTCTTGCCACCCCTATAGTGCCTTTTTTAGGCAAGGTTTATAGGGCAAAACCACCACTGTAACAGATACAAGCATGCAAAATCTGAAGGTAATGCTATTCAATGCTAGAAGTCTAAGCCCCAAAATGGACTCTTTTGAGGCACTCCTAAAAATGGAGAAAATTGACATCTGTGCATTAACTGTGACCTGGTTCAAGACTCCAGAGAGAACCCCTGCAATACCAGGCTACAACTCTTACCACACTTTTCGGCCAACAAACCAAGACCGAAACACTAAAGGTAGAGGAGTGTCCATATTCACCAAGGATATTCACACCTCCAGGCTAGTTGCCCAACACAATGCATCTGAAATTCTCCAGGTGCAACTAATTCTAGGTAAGACTGCAATCCAAATTGTAGCTTGTTACAGATCCCTCACCATGCCCAAAGATTCTCACTACACCTTTCTAAATATACTGGAAAATATTAAGATACAACCAAACACCCTAATACTGGGTCATTTCAATTACCCTGCCATTAACTGGGAAACCTACTTGGATGCCAACACCTTTTCCCAACGGTTCTTGGAATTCATAAATTCCAATGCCCTGGATCAACTAATCCATTGTCCCACCAGGGGCTCCAATATCCTAGACCTGGTCATTATTAACATGGGAGATAGATGCTCCCCACCAGTGGTCACCCCCTCATTGGTCAGGTCTGACCATAAGCAAATCACCCTTGACATCCACATCCAACCCCCACCCCCCCGTAAGGAAACCTCTGTAAAAAACTTCTCCAAAGCCAACTTCATGCTACTTAAGTCAGAAGTGACAAACTTCATGTCACCCATGCAGATGGGAGCTGAAAGTTCGACTGCTGAATCCTACACTAAAGCACTGTACGAGCACATCAACTTCTGCATGAATCGTGCCATCCCAAATAGAACCATGATGCTCTCCTCCAAAAAAAGGAAGCCAATATGGTGGTCCCCTGCCATAAACAAACTATACAACAGAAGGAAGAAACTGTTGCAGAAAAGAGGAAAATCCCAGGATGCAAAAAACTCCCTTACCAGCCTAAGTAAGAAGCTGAGATCCCTCATAAATTTCTCCAAAGCTGGTTATGAAAATAAAATTGCCAAAAATTCCAAAGACAACAACAAGGCATTCTATAGTTATGTCAAGAATCTAAATGGCAATGCTCAGACATGCTCTGCGCTACAACAGAATGGCATTAAATATACTAATCCCAAGGATATTGCCAATATCCTAGCAGATCGATTTAGTGCCAACTTCACCCCCGTCACCCCCTAAAGGGCCCATATCATTACCAAAAGATTGCAAAATTCCGGTAATCATGGCCACACAGGTAGAAACCACACTCTCCAAAGCTAAGAATACAGCATCCATGGGACCAGATGACATCACAGGCTGTGTGCTACATTAACTACAAAATTAACTGGCACCTCACCTAAGTGTCATGTTTAATCATAGGCTCACCTCAGGCTTCCTGCCCACTGAGTGGCACACAGCTACAGTTATCCCACTCCACAAGGGGGGATGCACCTTGGATCTTGGGAACTACCATCCTATCAGTCTGATGAGCCTGATCTTCATAGGCAGGCATGGAAGACATTATCATGGAACTTATAAACAAAGGCATTGGCAACCTTCAAACACTGGACTCCACCCAGTTTGTGTTTGTGAAGGGCTGATCTTGTGTCCTGAACCTGATTGATTTCTTTGAATCAGTCTTCAGAGCTGTGAACGAGGGTAAGACAGTTCACACAGCCTATCTGGACCTCGCCAATGCCTTTGACACCATCTGCCACTCTAGAATCATAGATAAACTTACTTAGCTGGGCATAA
The DNA here is from genome assembly GCF_019279795.1 of Protopterus annectens. NCBI lineage: Eukaryota > Metazoa > Chordata > Ceratodontiformes > Protopteridae > Protopterus > Protopterus annectens. Next base: position 1,422,794,471 of record NC_056726.1, read on the forward strand.
AACCCTATGTCACTTAATGGGTTGCCAACTGGCTTACTGACAGAAGCCAGACTGTAAAAGTAGCTGAGTCCAAATCCAGCTCCAGACAAGTGAGAAGTGGAATACCTCAGGGTTCAGTCCTGGGACCGCTCTTGTTTGGCATCTACTTCTCTGAAGGACAGGCAAACAACAAGGGACTCGGGCTAACAAAGTTTGCAGGTGACTGCAAACTGGGAGCCATTATTGAATCCCTAAATGATGTGGATATTCTACAAAAGGGCCTTACAAAAACAGATGCTTTGTGGCAGAGCCATGGGCTCAAGCTTAATGCCAAGAAATGTATAGTTATCCCCTTTGGGAAAAAACATGTACCCATGAATTACCACATAGGTGGCAGTACACTAAACACTGAAAGCGTGATGAGAGACTTAGGGACACAGGTGGACAGTGGTTTCACCTTCGATAACCACATCACCAGAACATTCAGGAAATCCTTCTATGTGGCACACCTCATCAGTAAGGGATTTTCATCCAGAAAAAAGTATGTCATTGTCCCACTGTATTCATCCCTCATTAGACCCATTATAGAGTACAACACTCCATTTGGTATGTACCTCACAAGACATCTGCAACAGCTGGAAAGGCCACAGAAAACCTCACTATAAGAATCACAGGCCTAAAGCAGATGCCCTATGCTAACCATCTAAAAATACTCCAGCTATACTCTGTGGAATATCCTCTACTCAGAGGCGATCTCTGTTTAACATACAAGGCCATGTCAAACCCTGAACTGTTGGACATGCTCCACTTAAAGAAATCCCAATCCCTCAGGGCCACATGCTTCAGGGATCTAAACCTTGTCATCACAATGAACAAAACATGCTGGAGGGATAAGTTACTGACCCAGAGACTCCCATACTCTGGAATAGACTGCCCATAAATGCCAAGCAGAGCACCTCCTTGGCCCTCTTCAATAGGAACCTTGATGATTGGATGGGAGATAGGAAATTCCCCCCGCAGATCATGTCAGTTGCCCTGCTAGACAGGGGTCCAGGGGAGTAAATATTGTGGGAAAAAATATCTGGGGAATAGTTTGGCTAGGCTTGTACAGACCCTAGGGCCAATAGCATAGTACCAACCTGTGAATCTATGAACCAATGAAGCCGGTAATCCTCTTTTTGAGGTATTTCTGTGACCTTTCCAGTTGTTCTAGATGTCTTGTGAGGTACATACCAAAAGGGGCGCTGTATTCTATAATGGGTCTAATGAGCGACTAGTAGAGGGGAACAATGACCTCATTTTTCCAGGATGAGAAACCTTTTGTGATGAGGTGTGCCACATAGAAGGATTTCCTGACTACTGTGGTGATGTGATTATCAAAGGAGAGACTACTGTCCACCTGTGTCCCAAGGTCTCTTATCACACTTTCAGTGTTAAGTAGACTACCACCTATGTGGTAGTTCATGGGTACAGAGTTTTTACCAAAAGGGATGACAATGCACTTTTGGCATTGAGCTGAGGCCATGGCTTTGACACCAGGCATCTGTCTCAGTGAGACCCTTATGTAGAATGTCCACATCATTAGGAGTTTTGATTATGGCTCCTAGTTTGCAGTCATCTGCAAACTTCATTAGCCAAAGACCTTCTAAGTTAGCCTGTACTTCAGAGAAGTAGATACCAAACAGGAGAGGACCCAGGACTTAACCCTGTGGTACTTCACTTGTCACAGGTTTGAAGTCGGGTTTGGAGTCTGCTACTTTCACAGTGTGGGTTCTGTCAGTGAGCCAGCTGGCAACCCATCTTGTGACAGGGATTTATACCTAGTTTAGTGAGTTTATCTATAACTCCAGAGTGTGGGATGGTGTTGAATGCCTTGGCGAGATCTAGATAGGCTGTGTGAACCACCTTACCCTCATCTACGGCTTTGTTGACTGCTTCAAAGAAGTCTATAAGGTTTAGGAGATGTGATCTGCCTTTTATAAACCCCAACTAGGTGGAGTCCAGAGTTTGGAGATTACCAATGTCATTGTTTATAAGTTGCACGATGATACGTTCCATAGCCTTGCAGACCAAGCTTGTCAGGCTAATGGGGTGGTAGTTCCCAGGGTCCATGGTGGCTCCTCCTTTGTGGAGTGGGATAACCATCACTGTGTACCATTCAGTGGGCTCAAAGCCTGAGGTGAGGCTATGATTGAACGTGGTACTTAGGTGGGGTGCCAGTTCATTCTATAATTCATGTAGAATGCAGCCTGGGATGTTGTCAGGTCCCATGGATGCTGTGTTCTTGGCTTTGGAGAGTGTGTTTTTTTGCCTGTGCAGCTGTGATTACAGGAACTTTCTACACTGGAAGAATGCAGATGGGCCCATTAGGGGATGAGAGGGGGTAAAGTTAGCACTGAAGCTATCTGCCAGGATGTTGGCGATATCAGTTGGTTCTGCATATTTAGTGCCATTGTACTGTAACTCAGAGCAAATCTGAGTGTTGCCATTGAGATTCTTGACATAGCTACAGAATGCTTTGTGGTTGTCTTTAAAATCAGTGGCAATTTTGTTTTCATAACTAACTTTGGAGGATTTTATGAGGGATCTCAGCTTCTTACTGAGGCTGACCAGGGAGTTCCTCCAATCATGGGTGTTTACTCTTTTTGCAACAGTTTCTTTCTTCTGTTGTAGAGTTTATTTATGGCAGGGTACCACCAGATTGGCTTCCTTTTTTTGGAGGATAGCATCTTGGTTCTGTTAGGGATTGCATGATCCATGCACTCATGTAAGTGCTTATAAGGTGCATTTGTGTAGGATTCAGCAGTCGTACCTCTATTGTCCATCTGCATGGGTGTCGTGAAGTTTGTCACTTCTGTCTTAAGAATTGTGAATTTGGCTTTGGAGAAATTTATTACAGTGGTTTCCCTAATATGGGGTGGGGGCAGGATGTGGATGTCTAGGGTGATTAGCTTGTGGTTGGATCTGACCAACGAGGAATTGACCTCTGTTGTGGAACACAGGTTGCCCATGTTGGTAATGACCAGGTCTAGGATATTGCTGCCCCTGGTAGAGGTGTGGATAAATTGATCCAAGGCATTGGAATTTATGAGTTCCAGAAAACGTTGAACAAATGAATTGGTACATGAGTAGTTTTCCCAGTTAATTGTGGGGTAGTTGAAATCTCCCATTATTAGGGTGTTAGGTTGCACCCTAATATTTTCCAGTGTATCAAGAAATGAGGAGTGGGAATCCTGAGGCATGGTGGGGGATCTGTAGCAAGCTACAATTTGGATTGTGGTCTTGCCCAGAGTTAGTTGCACTTGGATAATCTCAGATGCATTATGCTGAGGTGTGGCTATCCTTAATGAATATGGACATGCCTCTGCCTTTAGTGTTTCAGTCCAGGTTAGGTGGCCAAAAGGTGTGGTATGAAATATAGTCTGGTAATGCAGGGGTGCTCTCTGGAGCATTGAACCAGGTATCTGTCACTGCACAGATGTCAATGTTCTCCATTTTAAGGAGTGCCACGAGTGAGTGCATTTTAAAGTTTAGACTTATAGCATTGAGTAGCATTACCCTCATATTTTTCAGTACAGTACAACAGCTACTATTCACATGACACACATTATTTTCTTAAACTCTAACTACTATACATTTTAATTGCACATATGGCATATACGGGAAACTTTCTACAGTAGTTATTATTGCACAGTTGCTTTACAGCTTTGAATAGTGCACAAAAATATGTATTTAAGAATCTCATTGATGTTATTGCCCCTAAAAAATATAAGGTATTTTTGTTGGAAGTTTCAGCAGCGTTTTTTAAAGTTCAGAGTTCAACATGGTGTGGAGTTAGTGTGAGTTGAGTAGTCTAATGGCTTGTGGGAAGAAACTCTTATTGAATCTGGCTGTTTTGCATCTCATACTGCGGTAGAGTTTACCAGAAGATAAATAGGTGAACAATCCATGGGCGGGGCCGGTAGTATCTCTGGTTATCTTGTTGATCCTGCTGAGACACTGTGGCAAGTATATTTCTTGGATGGCTAGGAGCGTGTTCCCAGTGACTTTCTCTGTACTCTAACAACATTCTGGAGGGCCTTTTGGTCTCGGGTGAAGCTGTTACTGTACCAAGTTGTAATACTGTTGGTAAATCTGTAGAAGGTAGTGAGGACTGGAGAGGGGAGGTTTACCTTCCTCATCTTTTGCAGGAAATGAAGGTGTTGTGAAGACTGGTACAGAAGGGTGAAGGCTGCCAGCCTAGCCAGATAGAATTGTGCAGATAATTCTATCATTTGTAAATATGAATGCAAACTACAGGCTTGTCGTCTTAAATGTAAAGAAATACTGTTACATGTGGACCTGGAAATAAATGTGACAACAGTGCACTCTACTGACCAAAGTAAAGCCTGTGGTGACCCCTTGAATTGGACAGTGGTGCCGAAAAGTCTAGATGAAGAAATTATTTCTATTGTTTTAACCAATAGTTAAATTGTTAGATTTAAACATGCAAATACATTTTTATTGCTCTGTTCCTGACCAGCTGCAAGATAACAAAAGGGATATGTTAATAATGTAAATATAGTTAATGTGTAGCCTGGGAACACCAGGAAAGTGTAAAAAGATGATGTAATGTTTATCAGAACTGCAATAGCAATTTAAACAGAGAATCAGAAGGCATTAAGCATTCTTGTCCTGAATATCCAATTCAGCACTGCCTTATGCTCTATTTATGTAAGTAGTATGTTAGAACTGTGTTTTCTCCTAGAAGTAGCTAGGAACTATAAAGATTAGACTAAGTGTTTTTCTGCGATGTCAGAACTGTACTACTAATTTATTGTAAGTATTTCTGTGTGATCTCTGAACTCTTTTGACTAGCACAGTGTAGTAGTAAGTATTGCCTTGTGGTTTTAATTATTTATTATTAAATATTTTAAAACCTTTTAACTGTGACTGGTTTGTGTAGTGATAATTTAAGCTCTTAAGAGTACTTGCATGCCTTTGGTAAAACTGTACAAGATCACTCTAATAGCTTTAGCCCTGGGCTATACTACCAACTGGATAATAATATTGCACAGTAATAGTTGGATACCCTTTTAAGGGCCTTTGAGTAGCTGATAATTATTAGCTGGGTGGTGGCAGGGTACTACTGTATAGTCTGGCTAAAAGGGGCACAGCTGGAGAACCTGTGTCAGCCTTCCCCAGAAGTGTTTGTGTGGTTGTATAAACTCTTATCTCAAAGTGTGTGTGTGTCAGCTACTTGGGCAGGGGCACGAAGCACTGATTAGACAGAGAGGGTGCTGGAGATTTTAGCTTGCCCAGCTAGGCTGAGATCTGGACCCTATAGCTGTGCCAGTGGGGAGTCTTATTGGGGACCGGGGGAGCAAGGGAGCAACCAGCCCCAGACTGACTGTGATCTCTGTGTGTTATTGAGAGAAATTGCACTTTACTGTGTGTATTTCTTATCCTTTCCTCATATATGAGATGCCCTCTCTGGGGTTACTGGTGAGGATTGAGGCTCCTTGATTGCTGGGCCAGGGCACGGGCATCAAAGGTGTTGCTGAGTTTTTTTACAATGTCAGTAGTATTAATGCTCCATGTTAGGTCATCTGTGATGTGTACCCCCAGGAATTTTGTGGTTTCCACTCTCTCCACTATTTCATTATAGATTGTTAGTGGAGAGTGTGTTTTATGCCTTCTTCTGCAATCGACAATGATCTTTTTGGTCTTATTCACATTTAGTACAAGATTGTTTTTGTCACACCACATGATGAGTTGACTAATTTCCTCCCTATAGGCTGAATTGTCATTGTTGTTAATGAGACAATGACAGTCGTGTTGTCTGCAAACTTGATGATATAGTTTGAGTTAAGCTTGGCGGTGCAGTCCTGAGTTAACAAGGTGAACAACACATGGCTCAGAACACAGCCCTGAGGAACCCCCATGTTCATAGTGATGCTCTCGGAGGTGTTATTGCCAGTGCATACTGCCTGTGGTTTGCTTCTGAGGAAGTCCAGTATCCAATAACACAGGGGAGTGTTTATTCCCAGTTGGTCAGGTTTCTTTATCAGATGTCAGGGGATCACTATGTTGAAGGCAGAGCTAAAGTCTATGAGCAACATTTGCACATAACAGTTCTCATTTTCCAGGTGGGGCATGGATAAGTGAAGTACCATTGACATACTATCTTCTGTGGAGAGGTTTGGTCGATATGCAGACTGAAATGGATCTAAAGATGCAGATCAATGTCAACAGTTAAAGACAGGCAGAAAAATACACAAGAGTTTTGAATACAGGCACACATGCACACTTACACACACACACACACACACACACACACACACACACACACACACACACACACACACATACACAAACACACACACAGACACAATAAAATGAAAAAAAAAATGGAACTAAAAAAACAATTATAAAAGGCACGACAGTTTAACAACAACAGGACTGCACTTTTGAGCAGGAACATTACTAGCTGAACAATGTTTAAATCACAGTGTTGCATGTAAGACTGCAGAAGTAAATGGCTTATTTTACAACCGATAAAAAGACTACTTACTATTTTATGTCACTGATGCAAAATATAACACAAATGTAGTCATTGAGAACACTTTCATTTTGTGCAAGCAGTTAATTAGCAAAATAATGTCTTCAGTACAGTGACCATCTGCACTGCAACAATTAAAGTGTAATGTTTACTAACACCATATATTCACACCTTTCAACTTTGTTCGTTTTAAGAATTCCATACCAAGCAAACAATAATGGGGACAATGTCACAAATCAGGAGTACATTTTAATATTACCATTTTACCTTTGCATGTGTGTGTGTGTGTGTGTATGTGTGTGTGTGTGTGTGTGTGTGTGTGTGTGTGTGTGTGTGTGTGTGTGTGTGTGTGTGTGTGTGTATGTGTGTTCATAGGTAGGCACTAGGCTATTGGCCCTAGGGCCTATATAAGCCTAGCCGAAAGGTACCCTGGCTTTCGCCACCCAAGAAAATTATTTTCCTGTGCCACTGTCGAGCAGAGCCACAGAACTGATCCCTGGGGTGAATTTCTTTTCTCCCATCCAATCATCAAGATTTTTCTTGAAGAGTGCTAATGAGGAGCTTTGATATAGATAGGTAGTTTGTTCCAAAGTTTGGGAAGTCTCTGGGACAGGAATCTATCCCTCCAGCATGTTCTGCTTATTGTTGTGACAAGGTTTAGGTCCCTAGAGCATGTAGCTCGTAGGGATTGGGATTTATTTAAGTGGAGCATGTCTAAAAGCTCTGAGTTTGACATAGCTTTGTGTGTTAGGCAGAGATTGCCTCTGAGTAGGCAATATGCGATGGAGTAAAGCTGCAGTTTTTTGAGATGGTCAGCGTAGGGCATCTGTTTGAGGCTGGTAATCCTCTTTGTGAGGTATTTCTGTGGCCTTTCCAGTTTTTGTAGATGTCTTGTGAGGTACATACCAAAAGGGGCATTGTACTCTATAATGGGTCTAATAAGTGATGAGTAGAGGGGAACAATTACATTTTTTTTCTTGGATTAGAAACCTTTTGTGATGAGATGTGCCATGTAGAAGGATTTCCTGACTACTGTGGTGATGTGATTATCAAAGGAGAGACTACTGTCCACCTGTGTCCCAAGGTCTCTTATCACACTTTTGGTGTTAAGTAGACTACCGCCTATGTGGTAGTTCATGGGTACAGAGTTTTTACCAAAAGGGATGACAATGCACTTTTTGGCATTGAGCTTGAGGCCATGGCTTTGACACCAGGCATCTGTCTCATCAAGGCCCTTTTGTAAGATGTACACATCTTTTGGAGTTTTGATTATGGCTCCTAGTTTTCAGTCATCTGAGAACTTCATTAGCTAAAGACCTTCTGAGTTAGCCTGTACTTCAGAGAATTAGATACCAAACAGGAGAGGACCCAGGACTGAACCCTGTGGTACTCCACTTGTCACTGGTCAGAAGTTGGATTTGGACTCTGCTACTTTCACAGTATGGGTTCTGTCAGTGAGCCAGTTGGCAACCCATCTTATGACATAGGGATTTATACCTAGTTTAGTGGGTTTAGCTATAATTCCAGAGTGGGGTATGGTGTTGAAAGCCTTGACGAGATCTAGATAGGTTGTGTGAACCACCTTACCCTCATCTACACCTTCGGTGACTGCTTCAAAGAAGCCTGTCAGGTTTAGGAGACATGATCTGCCTTTTACAAACACGAACTGGGTGAGGTCCTGAGTTTGGAGATTACCAATGTCATTGTTTATAAGTTCCATGATGATGCATTCCATAGCCTTGCAGACCAGGCTCGTTAGGCTAATGGGGTGGTAGTTTCCGGGGTCTATGGTGGCTCCCCCTTTGTGGAGTGAGATAACTGTCATTGTGTGCCATTCAGTGGGCACATAGCCTGAGGTGAGGCTATGATTGAACATGGTACTTAGGTGGGGTGCCAGTTTGTTCTGTAGTTCATGTAGAACACAGCCTGGGATGTTGTCAGGTCCCATGGATGCTGTGTTCTTGGCTTTGGATAGTGTGTTTTTTACCTGTGCAGCTGTGATTACAGGAATTTTGCATTCTTCTGGTATAGAGATGGGCCCTTTAGGGGATGACAGGGGGGTAAAGAGGTTTAGGAGACATGATCTGCCTTTTACAAACACGAACTGGGTGAGGTCCTGAGTTTGGAGATTACCAATGTCATTGTTTATAAGTTCCATGATGATGCATTCCATAGCCTTGCAGACCAGGCTCGTTAGGCTAATGGGGTGGTAGTTTCCGGGGTCTATGGTGGCTCCCCCTTTGTGGAGTGAGATAACTGTCATTGTGTGCCATTCAGTGGGCACATAGCCTGAGGTGAGGCTATGATTGAACATGGTACTTAGGTGGGGTGCCAGTTTGTTCTGTAGTTCATGTAGAACACAGCCTGGGATGTTGTCAGGTCCCATGGATGCTGTGTTCTTGGCTTTGGATAGTGTGTTTTTTACCTGTGCAGCTGTGATTACAGGAATTTTGCATTCTTCTGGTATAGAGATGGGCCCTTTAGGGGATGACAGGGGGGTAAAGTTAGCACTGAATCTATCTGCCAGGATGTTGGCAATATCAGTTGGTTCTGTATATTTAGTGCCATTGTGCTGTAATTCAGAGCAGATCTGAGTTGCCATTGAGATTCTTGACATAGCTATAGAATGCTTTGTGGTTGTCTTTAGAGTCAGTGGCAATTTTGTTTTCATAACTAGCTTTGGAGAATTTTATGAGGGATCTCAGCTTCTTACTGAGGCTGACCAGGGAGTTTCTCCAATCATTGCATTTTACTCTTTTTTGCAACAGTTTCTTTCTTCTGTTGTAGAGTTTGTTTATGGCAGGGGACCACCAGTTTGGCTTCCTTTTTTTGGAGGATAGCATCTTGGTTCTGTTAGGAATTGCACGATCCATGCACTCATGTAAGTGCTTATAAAGTGCATTTGTGTAGGATTCAGCAGTCATACCTCTATCGTCCATCAGCATGGGTGTCGTGAAGTTTGCCACTTCTGTCTTAAGATGCGTGAAGTTGGCTTTGGAGAAATTTTTTACTCTGGTTTCCCTAATGGGGGGTGGAGGAGGGATGTGGATGTCTAGGGTGATTAGGTTGTGGTTGGATCTGACCAACGAGGAATTGATCTCTGATGTGGAGCACCGGTTGCCCATGTTGGTAATAACCAGGTCTAGGATATTGCTGCCCCTGGTGGGGGTGTGGATAAGTTGATCCAAGGCATTGGAATTTATGAATTCCAGAAATCGTTGAGCACAACAGTTGGTACATGAGTAGTTTTCCCAGTTAATGGTGAGGTAGTTGAAATCTCCCATTATTACGGTGTTAGGTTGTACCTTAATATTTTCCACTGTATCAATAAATGAGGAGTGGGAATCCTGGGGCATGGTGGGGGATCTGTAGCAAGCTACAATTTGGATTGCGGTCTTGCCCGGAGTTAGTTGCACTTGGATAATCTCAGATGCATTATGCTGAGCAACTAGCCTGTAGGTGTGGATATCCTTAATGAATATGGCCACACCTCCACCTTTAGTGTTTCGGTCCAGGTTAGGTGGCCGAAAGGTTTGGTATGAATTATAGCCTGGTAATGCAGGGGTACAATCTGGAGCCTTGAACCAGGTCTCTGTCACTGCACAGATGTCTATGTTCTCCATTTTAAGGAGTGCCTTGAGTGAGTGCATTTTGAGGTTTAGACTTCTAGCATTGAGTAGCAATATCCTCAGATTCTTCTTGCTTGTACCTGTTACGGTGGTGAATTTGTCATTTGAACCTTGCCTAAAAAAGGCGTTATAGGGGTGGCTACAGCCTTAGCCAGTATCCGGAATCCCAGTGGCGACAGGTGCAGGCCATCTCTGGAAAAGCATCGTGGTTTGTCAATCATGTCATCCCAGGCAGACAGATACTGGATCCCCTTAGAATGACACCAGAAGCTTAGCCAATTGTTGAAGTCAATCATTTTGTCCTTGTACTGTGGTATCATTCTGGTTGATGGCAGGATGCTTCTCAGGGCTAGGGTCATACCTGCCTGGGCTACAAGATCGGACAACTTCTACATGTTCCTTTTCATGTAGTCCAGGGAGGTACGTCTCTGGTCATTCACACCAACATGGACAATGACAGAGCCATATTTGTACTTGTTGTGGAGTGACCTGAGTGCATGCATTATGTGACAGATCCTGGCACCCGACAGGCAGCTGACAGTAACTTTCTCCTTGTTTAGCCTGGTGAGTGGAATGTCAGTGTGCCTTTACTATAGAGTCACCTATGACTAGAGTGTTGGTACGTTGTTATGCCTTATGGGCTGTGGTTGAGTGGCACACTGAGTTTGCGGGCTATGTGTCATTTGGGTTGTGTTGGGGGGTAGAGGTTGCTTGTGTTTCTTCTTTGGAGGTCTCTGTTGCTTGGGCAGGTTTTTACTGAGAGTCTCCGTGAATGTAAGTGTGTGTTTTGTGTTTCTATGTGTGTGTTTTGGTGGTGTAGGTTTTGAGGGACTATGTGCTGAGTGTGGTGTGGTGCAAGTGTTTACCTTCTCCTCTTAACTGTCTAGTCTAGTCTTAGGTGAAGAGAGCTTTGCTTCCAGTTTGATTATATAAGTGCATCTCTCACAGGTAGTAGTGTTGGGTGGTAGGAGGAGAGGGTTGTCTGTGTACATGAGGCAATTGCTGCATTGCCCCAAGATGCCCAGATTCATCAGGTAGACAGGAGAAAACACCGGGAGCTGACCATTAGACATGCCTGGATATGTGCTTATTTGTTAAGTACTAGAAACTGTTTTCCTCTAGACAGTGAGGAAAGTTGAGTGCTGTAGTAATTTGTAGCTTATTTAGTGCTTGCAATAAGTTCTGAACAAGTGCAGAGCTCAAAGAAACAGATGAGTGCTGAAACTAAAAATCAAAATCAAGCTAGAAGGCTTCCCTCCAACACAGAAAGGCTTGGGGGATTAGAAGCCCATAAATAGTCCTGGACACAACAAATCTGTATCCAGACTAGACTACCCACAGGAAAGACAGGAAACAAGCTTAGAATTTTTTTTTTAAGTGGAAAGAGAGAAAGGAGGAGCAGAAAGTAAGCTGATCGGCCTTCTCAAATGTCCTCCCTGTATTAGGTAGAATGAAGTAATGACACTAGGCTGGGAGGAGGGTCCCAGATCAAATTTACAGTAGGGGCAGGCAACTGCAAAGCAGTGTGTGTGTGTGTGTGTGTGTGTGTGTGTGTGTGTGTGTGTGTGTGTGTGTGTGTACTGTCAAAGTATAATGGAAAGCAGGATTTACAGGTGTGGACTGACAAGTGCTGACAAGGTGATGGGTAGTAGGTAATGACATTGATCAAATGGATTTGCCCACATTAACCATGTGTCATTGTTATTGTGTGTGTGTGTGTGTGTGTGTGTGTGTGTGTGTGTGTGTGTGTGTGTGTGTGTGTGTGTGTGTGTGTGTGCCTGTGTGTGATGTAAAAGATCTATGGATTAACTCTGTACTGATACCTGCTGGCTACTCTGCTAAGGGTAGCACTTGTATAAGTGCAATGGAATGAGTCCAATAGGTAGGCGTGGAAGTCCTGAGATGACCAAAGCCATTACAGCAGTTTTTTTCAGAGAGGTGGAAAAAGCCTCAGACTTCACTTGTACGTTGTGTGAGTGTCTGTGTTTGTGTGGAATGGAGGTGTGCCTTTGTAAGTCTGGTGTGAATGTTATGCATTGTGAAATTGAGAGATTGAGTAAAATTGTGTGCAGTGTAATATCTATCAATTTCATTACTGCTTGATTGGGACATCCATTACCCTGTGCTTGTTAGTACATTGTTTGGATGCCCTGGAGTATGGTATCACTGCTACAGCTGCTGGTACTGTGTCAGTACATGTGCCATGTGATTTGGGTCAGTTGCAATGGAGAACAGACAAGTAGGAGTGTTGGATTGCTTATCAGCATACCCCACGTGTCACTATTTTTGGATTATACTTTTGCTCCGACATGCTACAATCCATAATGCTTTTTGAAAAAGCTGTTAAATTAACATGAACAAATAATGACAATTTGTGTAATTAAAGACTGTGAGTTTACTAAATCAGTAGTAGTGCTATTTTCAAACATATCTAATTTGGAAGTTTTCTCCAGGAATATGTTACTGAGGAGATAAGAGATGCTACAGGAAAGCAACTACGCCAAATTACATAAATGTATAGTAACAGGAAGAACTGGGTCGCATCAAAGGTTTTGGAGGTCATTGTTAAGAGCAAAAAAAACAATAACTGTTTCATTGTTATATGAAGCTTGGCATTAAATACCATAGTTCATGTTATGCTGTAACAGAATAACTATGGAAGGATAAACATATGAGCAGGCAGAATGCAATTCAAATCAAATATTTTACTGTGCACATTTTAAGAAATTGATAGATTGGCCTAAACTCTGGATTGAAGTGTGTGCTTTTTTTAGAAATAATTCCTGTGAAATGCTATTCAGAGACGAAGAGACATATGATAGAACAGTTTTAGTAGCACACCAGACTGTGATTTGTTTGTCTATTGTCATGCAAAGTTGACTAATTAGTTGAATCTATCCAAGTTGGAAATGTGAAACTCTAGCTCACCGAAGGAGGGGAGATGGGAGAAGAAACTTTGCCAGGGAACTGAAACTTTCAAAACTGCTCTTTGTAAAAAGTCTTTTTTGTCTGATTAATTTGTTGACACTTTTGCAAGCTTCTTTCCGAGAATGTGTAGTACATCAGTAGGAACAACATTTGCAAAACTGAATCCTTACCAGTCAATGACACATGATATACAGATTTGGCAGTTTTTTTTTCAGGCATTCTGTTCAAGTAAGTGGAAGTCTAGTCTTGCAACAAATGGTAGGGCTACTTATTCTCACAATCTGTGCATTATGGGACATATTTAGCTTTCCAAAGGAATCATAATGTCTGCTACCAAGAGGGCAAGCAAGGATTAAAAAAAAATAGAAATTAGTACTTATTTTGCTGCTGGCAGCTTTGGGAGGTGCAGTAATTCATGACAAGATACAAGTATATATAGTTTTCATCAGCTGCCCGTAGTGGCCTTTTAACTCTAATTATAGTATGTCAGATGTACTAAGAACCCACTGCGTAAAACATAAAAAGGTATATGCACTTTGCTAGAGGTTGCTACTAATAAGGGAATTGTGCGAGGGATAAGATATTGGGAAGTGGATCTATTAACCATTTTTTAGTAGCCTTAAAATTCACAAATGTTTCTCATATCCCCATAGGAGACCTATTGACGTGAATGGGTACATAGACTCTTAGATGCTTTACTACAGAAAAAAAAAACGAAAAGGCAAGAGAGAGAGAGAGAATGATATTTGTTATAGCTGATGTCTCCAGTATTAATACTTCTATTCAGCATGATCGTGACTTATAGGTTATTGCTCTCTTCTTTTGTTTGCATTCTCAATTAATTTTGTCTTATGAACAACTTTTTTTCTTTTTTTAATGGAGACTATTTTTTTCACTTAAGATATCCAAATTCAACCTAAGGTTTTGCAAATTTGTTCATTTGACTGGTAGCAGGGAAGTATTTTTTATTCCTTTTTGGTTCTCAACATTTTGCAATCAGCTGCCTGCCTGCAGTTCATCACCTTGTCCACTGTGCCTATTTATCCCACATTAGCCTCCCTTGGCTAGCCTAACTCTTGTCCAGGGCTAGTAAGGAGATTGCAGAGCCTGTGGAAGTATCACACTGCTGTCATGGAGTGTTTTCTACTATTTCCTCATCCCTGCACAGGATCAGTTACTTCCAAAAGGTAGGGCATACAATATATATCAGTGATGAATTGCCTCTCACATCCATAAGGGGATGATGTCAGTAGGATGTTATGCCCACCATCAGGCAACATATGACAGATGTTTCTCTGGTTTTTGCCTGGGAAGTTGAACCATGATAGTACACCTACGACCACATGTTCTCCAATCCTCTCCACTGGATAAAGATGTTCATCCTCCCTGCCCAGGCTGTAAAAGTCTCCCAAGCCATTATTTGAATTCAGGTCACCTAGGCTGTAGTCATCTCTCTGCACTACCCATGTAAGGAGAAGTATTTTTGCATTGATAGCTACTACCTTAGTAACATTTTATTTTACAGTTTTATAGTAACGTTTTATCTTAATAGTTAAAGGCTTTAAAGTAGAATCATGTTTATTGTTATTTTCTTTTGTTATAGAATATACGTTCATAGGTAGGTACTAGGTAGCCACTCTTACAGGCCATTTTTAAGCCTAGCTAATATTTCTTTTGGTTTTTGAATTAATGTTTCCTATTTGGTGTTAGATTGGCCTTACCCATCCCATGGTTGATAATTGCATATAATCCCTAGGCAGAATAACTGGGATCATGCCGCAAATAATTTCAGGAGACTCATGTGCAGTATAATACATTTAGGAGCCCCCTCTATCCACTAGTAGTACAGGGAGCAGAAATGGATACATTTTCTATTGCCCATCTATTGATCCAAGTTATGCTTGAATATGGACAGAGATGAGCTTTATGATAAATGGATAGAGTGTCTGCTCTAGAACAGTGTCCCTGCAAACTGTTCTGTTGTTGTTGTAGAAGAAGTTTAAATCCCTGGAATGAGTATTTCTGATGTCATTTGACTTGCTGATGTGCAGCAGGTCCATCAGTACTTGGTTGAAGGATGCCTTGTATGCCAGGCAGAAGACACCTCCTGGCAGTCTGGATACAGAGTATAGTGATAGGACTTTGAGCTGGTCTATGTAGGACATATTGTTTAGGCCTTATATACTTTTAGTAAGGTATCTCTACCGATGTTCCAGTTGTTTCGTGTGTCTAGACAGACACGTACCAAAGGGGACATTATGCTCAATGACTGGCTTAATGAAGGTTAATTGTAGAAACCAATGACATCGCTAGATCTAGTCTCAATCCCTTTATTTAAAAGTGTCACAATATAGAAGGACATTATGATGATTTTGGACACATGTTAGTCCAAAGGTATTTCATTGTCCACATAAGTTCTCAAATACCAAACAACTTGGTCAACTCTCAGGGGTGTATTATTAATGTGGTAGTTCCCTTGAATAGATGACCTCCCAAAGGATATTGTAATGCATTTTTTGGAATTTAGTTTCAGTCCATGATCCTGGGAATATTTGTTTGGGTAAAACCTTCCTGCTGGATAGCTAAGTCATCTGGTAATTCAATAACTGCTCTTAGCTGGCAGTTATCTGCAAGCTTTGTCAGCTACAGTCCTTTGGTATTGGCTTTTACTTCAGAGAATTAGATGCCAACCAGGAAAGTTCCAATCACCGAACTCTAGGGGACTCTACTGGTAACTGATCTTTTCATGGAGGTAGCTTCCCCTATTTTGATCTCCTATGTCCTTTCTGTGTGACAATTTGTAACCCACTGGGTGAGATAGGAGGGTTATTCTCAGTTTATGTAGCTCTTCTACTATGCACAAGTAATAGATTGTGCTGAAAGCCTTAGTTCTGATCCAGTTATGCAGTGTCTACTGTTTTACCTTCATCTTTTGCTTTGATGACCTATTCTATGAAGTCCACCAGGTTGCATAAGCATGATATGAACTTGACGAATCTAAGTTGAGACACTTCCAGTGTCTGGAGGTTCTCTATGCCTGGATTAATTCCATGATAAGTCTTTCCATGGCCTTGCATATGAGACTGGTCAGATGTATGGGTCTGTAATTGCATAGGTCTGTGGGTGGTCTGCCCTTATTGTACATCCACAATATTGCATTTTAGAAATAGTTAAGGAAGCAAACAAAAAAAGTGTCAGAGGCAGGATGGTGAAACTTGCACTATGAATAGAGCAAAAAGGATGCTAAAAAAGCAGGGCAACTTAATAAATAGTTCCTAACATTTAAGCCAGCCCATTCATGATATGACTGGCCCTTTCACAAAAAAAATGGTCAAGAAAGAACTTCAAAAAGCAAAGGTAGATAAGTCAGCAGGACCAATTGGGATTAATAATAAAATTCTTAAACAGCAGAAGACAGAATTAGCAGCACCTTAGTAGTGTCACAAACTAGGTTTTTCAAAAGATCTTTTTAGGAGTAAAAGAGGACAGGCATATTTCTTCTCAACAGTAGAAGAAAAAAAAGACAGGAAACTACATGCCTGTTAGTCTAATCTGAGTTTTACAGAAAATCATGACTGCTGTGCTATTGGAGGCACATGCAACATCAGAAGACTTTAGGGTACAGGACCTTGGTCACTGTGGCATCTTCTCTGAAAAGTGATGCCAGACAAATCCAGTTATGAAATGGGCAACCCAGGAAGTGAACTGGAAATGGGCTGCAGGTGTAGCTTACTTAGACTTCAAGTAACTGTCTGACACAACATCACAAAACAAAGTTAGTGACAAAATACACATGTAAACCAATGATGTAAGGAAGTAAGGAACAGGAATGGACTAAAACGGGAAAATGTTCAGAACATGGCAACTTAAAATCAATGCAAAAGGAAGAAATGTAAAACAATATTACTATGCATCAGTAACCTGCAAAAGCAGTTCACAAGTGGAAATGAAGGACAACAACAAAAGTAGAAAATAAACTAGGGGGTATAATGTTGAAGTAAGCTTGCAGTATGTCAATGAAGCAAGACAGGCAGATTGCCAGTATGCACTGTAGAGGCACTTCCAATGGAAAACAAGATGTTACTATACAAGCAATGGCCAGGATTCCATGTATAGATCCTTGTGTTATTCTCCAGATTTCATTTTTACCAGGACATAGACAAGATAGAGATATTTCAGAGCAAGGTAATAGAAGAGGTGTGTGGTCTTCATGAAAAGAAACATAAACTAAGACTACTGAACGTAAATATGCACGGTCTTGAAGAATGAAGACAGAGGACCATATGAGAGAAAGATTTAATGACGGCTAAAATGTACCATTTGGAGGAAGGTAGACAGAAGGTGACATGACAGAAGCACTGAAGTATCTTACTGAAATATGCAAAGTACAAGTGAGTACATTGCATCAAAAATGGGATAGAAAAACTGAGAACAATGAAGTTTTCTGTATGTAAGGGACAGGGTGTAATTCCTTCCACCTTCATTTGTCTACTGACTTAACCAGACATTGGCCTTGGGTTGTCCCTGTATAGAAACACTTGAGTCTGGTGATCTTACCCAGTTAAAAAGATATACCATACATATAGATATATATATATATATATCTATATATCTATATATATGTGTGTGTGTGTGTGTGTGTGTGTGTGTGTGTGTGTGTGTGTGTGTGTGTGTGTGTGTGTGTGTGTGTGTGTGTGTGTGTGTGTGTGTGTGTGTGTGTGTGTGTATATGAAAGGGCTGAATATTGTCAAAAGTAGCTTTGGTCAACATTTATTTAGTCAACAAAATTTGGTTGACTAAGCAGATTGTTAATTGGTGTGCAAGATCGCACAATTCATAGTGTTAGAGAATATGCCCTTTCCCTGATTTTACATGATTTCAGAGTTAGTAGGTGGTGTGGTGGGTGCAGGGGGGCTTGCCCAGTGCAAAAAGAAATAGTTTTTTTTTTTCTATTTTTTTTTTATGTTCACATTGTCATTTTATTGTTGACATTCTGAAGGTTGTCGTTTAGGTGCCGACTTTTCAGAAACTCAAAAAAATATCGAAGAAACCATATTTATTTATTATTTGTTTATTGGGAAAGTCTGACTTAAAATAAAGTCAATTTTCAGAGGAGGCCCAGGGAGAAATACTCTAGATGCATGTCTTTGAAATGTGGGCGGAAACCAGAGCACCGAGAGGAAACCTACACAAATGCAGGGAAGACATGCAGACTCCACACAGAAAGCATCCCAGCTGAAAATCAAATTGGGGAACTTCTTGCTGTGAGGTGACAACACAAACACTGCACTACTGCATAGGAAAATTATCAAGTTTCCAAAAATTCGAACCTCAGAATGAAAAAAACCCTACAAAAATGTAACTTTTTTGCATTTCTGCAGGGGGACAGGGTCCCCCGAACACCCCACACCCCAAGCAAATTATATATACTCCAAGATCACACTGGTGAGAAAAAGGGTAAATTTCATGAGCCTAACTTACCACAATCTCCATTCAAAATCTTTGAGTTTGCAAAAACTCAATCATATGGTCTCAACCATATGGAGTTCGAGTTTCTAAAAACTCAGTCAACTGATAGGGACATACGTGTATATATATATATATATATATATATATATATATATATATATATATATATATATATATATATATATGTATATATATATATAGGTATACTTTAAAACATCTACTTAACATTTTGTCAACGTTCAAAACAGCGAGACCAAAACGCCGAAAGTTTACAATCACAAACTCACTGAACATCGTATTTCCTCTCTGGGAAAGTAACCACTTGGCCACCAATGATAACGTTACAAATGAAAATAAATTATACCCACCAAAGCAGGGGTCTTTGGCCCCACACCCACCATGTGGAGGGCTGCACCCTCCCTACTTAAATATACCAACTCCAAGATCACACTGCAGTGAGAAAAAGGGCAAATTTCTTGAGCCTCACTGTACCGCAATCTCCATTCAGAACCTTTGAATTGTAAGGTGATAACTTCATTTTTAAAGGTTCAGACCACACTCCTAGTGGGTGTGGTCTGAACCTTTAAAAATGAAGTTATCACCTTACAATTCTAACAAATACTCATTAACAGAGGTCAAATATCAATACAGTTGTGTTTGCCATCATGTATGCTTCAAGATAAAATATTCTGATACCTTATATGTAGCATGGTTTTGGCATTATTAATGCAAGTATGAGCAAGTAATATTTGGCACCTAGAGGAGCAGTATGAGGTAACTGCAGATGCACCCGGAGATTTCACTCCGATGTACTGAGTTAAAATGTCTACTTAACATTTTGTCAACGTTCAACACAGTGAGACCAAAACTTCAGAAGTTTACAATCACAAACTCCGTGAACATCATATTTCCTCTCTGGGAAAGTAGCCACTTGGCCACCAATGCTAACATTACAAATGGAAATGAATTACACCCATATCAGTGGGAGGATTCCCCCCACAACACCCATGTGGAGGGCTGATCCCCCACCCCCTCTACTTAAATATACCACCTCCAAGATCCTACTACAATGGAGAAAGTGCAAAGTTCACCATGGAGGCCAAGTAGTTACATTCCCGGAGAGGAACTATGATATTCTGGGAGCACGTGATTGCAAACTTCCTATGTTTTGGTCTAGCTGTTTTAAATGTCAGCAAAATGGTAAGTCGATGTTATGATGGGGACCCATATATTTACAACTCCACCTCTAAACCACATTCACATAGCTCTCCCCTGCACCACAAATCTCTTCTCCTTGCCACACTTAATGCCAGGAGCCTTTGTAATAAAAAAACTTCCTTTCACGCCTGGATCTCTCATAACAAACCTGATATTGTTTCTGTCACAGAAACCTGGCTAAAACCACACATAAAAGGTACTGAAGTTATGCCCCTTAACTAATGGTGGAGGAGCAGCCTTACTCTTCTCCTCCTCCTTAACAGTAACAACCTATACTAAGCCCATACCCTCATTTGACACTGCTGAGCTAACCCTCACCCTTCTCAAAGTAAATAACAATAAAATTTTATGCATTGCCTCCCTGTACATTTCTCCTGGTAACAATATCCTTATACTGGAAGATATTCTTGCCAGGTTCACTTCCAACATAAATAGTGAGACTATAATCCTAGGCGATATCAACATAAACTGGTCTTCCATTGACTCATCTACCCCCTCTCAAAGCATCAACCTATATCAATTCACACAGCTAATCAAAATCCTTACTAGACCAAATAAAGATTGCACCACAGGTAGCATTCTTGACTGGATACTAGTCTCCCACCCAAACTGAGTTTCTGACAGTGGTACTCTCGCAGACTCCCTTAGTGACCATCTCCCTGCCTACATATGCTATTCCCCCTCCACCATCCTCTTTCAACACAGACACATTACCACCTGCAACATTCAAAACTTCAACCCCAAATTTTCTCTAACACCTTAAAACAGATAGACTGGAACCCTCTAAAGTCCCTCCCTTTAGATGCCGCAGTCTCACATTTCAATAGAATTTTCACTGATATACTTAACCACTTTTCCCCCAGTAGAATCAAAAGACTCAGATCTAAAATAGCCCCCTGGCTAACTAAAGACACAAAACTACTTATACATCACCGAGATAAAATCTAGAAATACTACCAAAAATGCAAAACTCCCAACTCTCTTGCCGAATACAAGCAACTGCGAAATCAAGTAAAAAAACAAATAGCCACTGTCTGTAAATCCTACTACCTTCAACTTCAAAATAATCAAAAAAACTAACCCCAGAACATTTTGGAATAGTATTTCATCAGTATTATCCCCAGGCAAAAAAGAGAACTGTTGCCCTGACCCAGACACACCAGACTTCCACCTAGCTACCCAATTTAACTCCTTTTTCATTGACTCCATAGGCAAACTCACCTCTTCTTTCCCTAACAACATCGCCCCCAAGTTAACTGATAACAAAAATGTAACATCCATGAACCCTAAGTCCTCCCCTTTTACTCTCAAATCCATTCCTACCCACACTGTAAAAAAGCTCCTACAAAAGTTAAAACCTTGCTCTAATGCCCCAGATGACATTCCATCCAACTTTCTCCAACTAGCTGCTGATGGCATAGCCCTTCTAGTCAGCATCCTATTCAATCGCTCCATTCAGGAGTCCTATGTACCATACCTCTGAAAAAAAGCCTTCATCATCCCCCTCCATAAAGGAGGTACAAACTGTTCAATCTCCAACTTTCGCCCTATTGCTATCCTATCCCCTATCTCTAAGATACTCGAAAAATGTATTCACCTCCAAATATTACCCTACCTATTGGACAACCAACTCCTAACTCCTACCGAACACGGGTTTGTACCAGGACATAGCACCACCACTGCTCTTCTTTCCTTCCTCTAAACCATTAACTCTGCTCGTGACTCTGGGAACATAGTTTCTACGCTCCTCCTCAACTTATCTAAAGCTTTCGACATTGTCTCTCATGTGCTTCTACTTTCTAAACTCTCCCATCTTAATCTCTCCTCTTCGTCTATCAAATGGTTCTCCAGCTATCTCTCGGCCAGGGAAGAAGCTGTAAAATGGAACTACTACACTTCCTCTTTCCTTCACACCCCAACAGGTGTCCCTCAAGGCTCTATTTTGGGTCCTTTACTAATTAACATTTTCATCAGTGATTTCCACCAAAAGATCTCCAATGCTAAACTGGTGCAATACGCAGACGACTCCACTATCATCTGCTCAGCCAAAACTCTTCCTTTACTAATAAATCTTAAGCAAGAAGCCTTCTCCACCACTGAGTCCTGGATGCTTGACAATCACCTAGCCCTAAATGCCTCCAAATCTAAAATAATGATCTTTACCCCTTCTAGACATAGTGCTGCTGACAAAGCATCCTTCTCTATACTTAGCCTAAAAAAAACAACTATTGAAATAGTTCCCCATACAAAACTTCTGGGCATTCTTATCGATGACCAGCTAAAATTTGATATCCACCTACAAACCAATATTAAAAAGACTCATCAAAAACTTGGTAAGCTTTATCGACACAGACACTACCTTTCTCTGTCTTCTAGACAACTCCTATCTACCACCTACCTCCTACCCTCTCTTTTGTATGGAGCTCCGCTACTCTGTAACCTCCAATCATCCCTAAAATCTAAACTTTCCTCATGTTATAACAAAATTTCAAAGTTTGCTACAGGATCCAAATCCTCTACTCACCATTGCAACTCCCTGCATGCTCTAAATTGGTTGGAACTCCCAAGCTACCTAAATTTCATTCAACTAACAATAGCACACTAGCTAATTTTCAAACCTTCTAACTGTCCATCACTCTCCTCTTCCCTAAAATTTCACCAGTCACATATAACACTTAGATCCACAAATCAGAACCTCTTAGAACTTTGCAAGCCTTTACACCCACCAGGGCAACTTCTACTATCATTCTCCCTTGCCAGATTATGGAACTCTCCTCCCCCTTACATTAGAACTACCCCTAACCTACCATCCTTTAAAACCCTACTCCACTATCACCTCTACTCTGGCAGTGCTCCTGTACCCATCCTATCTGATTCCTGATACCTATCCCTATTCTATTCTACTCTAATCTCTGCAACTGCTTCAATTCATCTCTCTAAAATTCCTTTGCCTAAATACATGTAGTGTATTAAATGAACATAAATTTATTGTTTTTGCTAATATTTTATAAGTGATTGACTCAGCTCATATATTTCAAGATATGTAAAATCTTGCCTTGCTGTATATTGAATGTTAAACTGTTGTTCTCATATGCTATACTAATACATTGTATATTGTATATTGTCTTTCTGTCTGGAGCTTTTCTCCTCGGGCCTCCATTAAAAATGGGTTACCTTGGCCCAATGGACTTTCCCGGTTAACAAACTGAAATAAATAAAATAAATAAATATGTATATATATATATATATATATATATATATATATATATATATATATATATACATATAAAGCGAGAGAGAGAGATAGCTATTTATTAGTTTACCTTTAAAATGTTGAAAACGAAATGTTCAAGTGTTCACTTACCCAAACCAGATTGCCAAAAACAACACTTTGCACACAATCACATGTGCAATCCGGTCGACACTCAGGAATGTTGACTTTCACCAAAGCCACCAGCACTTCTGGATTTCTCCTACGAATATTTGCACGGGGCTCCTGCACCCACCATGTGGGGAACTGCACCCCCATCCCTGATAATTATATATACAAACTCTGAGATCATACTACATTGAGGGAAAGGGTACATTTCCCGAGCTGCACTATAGTGCAATCTTCACTCAGAAGGCCAAATTCACAACTGTAAATGCTACTGTGCATTTCCTGTTGTGAATTCAACAATTTTGCTAAAACAAAACTTTGCAAACTGCCTTTTGCACATGTTATGTCTCACAAATGATCGACAGCATTTTAAAGGTAAACCCTATTTATCGAGCTGTATGAATGTGATCAATTTAAGTGCTCTTAGAGTTAAGCATTCATTGTAATTTATTGTCTATATTAAAACAACGAAAAATCAAAATCTCGACGCTCGGATGAGCGAAAACACAGGTAATCAAAATTGCTATTATGGGGGGCTGTGCCCCCCACACCCTCCTTAAAAATATATTCCAACTCCAAGATCGCACTACAGTGAGGAAAGGGCAAATTTTCTGATCTTCACTCTACCGCAATCTCACAATATTGATTTCAATTACCTGCGTTTTCGCTCATAGGTTCATAGGTTGGTACTAGGCTATCAGCCCTAGGGCCTATACAAGCCTAGCCATAACAATTCCCTGTCTTTTTCTTCCCACACTATTTACTTCCCTGGACCCCTGTCTAGCAGGTCGACTGATGTGATCCCTGGGGTGAATTTCCTTTCTCCCATCCAATCATCAAGGTTCCTTTTGAAGAGGGCCAAAGAGGCGCTCTGCTTGACATGTATCGGCAGTTTATTCCAGAGTCTGGGGAGTCTCTGGGTCATCCGAGCGTTCAGGATGTTAATGTTTCATCATTCTAATAGAAACCTGCAATTTACATGGCTATTCATACAGAAAATAGAAAAGTATATATTATATTATTATTGTTCCTGCTAAATATAATTTAGATCTGATGATGCTCTAACAAGGGTAAAAGTGCTAATTTCTTTAGTTTAAACAGGCAATTTCAGCTTGAATCTTGTATTTTTATTTTTAATAAGAAAGCAAAGTGATCTTTGGCACATATTTTACATAAAAAGTTGTGACAATGGCCTATTTTAGTAATTTGTATGCCAAAATCAAGAGCAGTCATTCTTGTACAATTAGTTTTCCCCTTTCTGTTGATTTGTTTTTCCTTAAGGAAAGTGAGTACTATCTTAAGGCTGGAAAACTACATTTCCTTTGCACTATGTTACATTGTCTATCTGTACAAATAGATAGAAATATCTCTCTATCTGTATAGATAGACAGATATATAGATATACATATATAGAGATATAGATTTGTGTATGTGTGTATGTGTGTGTGTGTGTGTGTGTGTGTGTGTGTGTGTGTGTGTGTGTGTGTGTGTGTGTGTGTGTGTGTGTGTGTGTGTATGTCTGTGTGTGTGTGTGTATGTCTGTGTGTGCATGTGTGTATATATATATATATATATATATATATATAGAGAGAGAGAGAGAGAGAGAGAGAGAGAGATGTGTGTGTGTGTGTGTATATCTATCTATATATCTATCTATATATATATATATATATATATATAAAATAACAAAAATCTTCTGAAGGCATCTGTACAATGTAAATAAAACTAGTTATAACACAAGAAAAAAGAATGCAGCAAGTAGAACCTGTGATTGAGCATACCACCAGTGTTTTCTTAGTTATATATATATATATATATATATATATATATATATATATATATATATATATATATATATATATACAAAACAATTATTCAAGGTAAAAGGGAGAAGTTATATATATTTTAAAGGAATGTGGAGGTAAATGAGAGGAGCAGACTTCATAAAGAGGTGATGTCATTAATATAGTGGCGTAATTGTCATAATAATGGAGATGTCAGGTTTTTTACTGCATGATAGGAAAAACAGAAGCAGCTAATGGTGAAAGATCCTCAGCTTATCCAAAAGGTAAGGAAATGGGTCAGCTGAGGAGTTCTCACCTACTGTTAATATTTATGGTTCTGCAAGAGAGTGAAAAGAAGTATTTTTCTAAGCAGTGTTCCCTTATTTTCTCAACAATATGCATGAGTGTCAGTAACTCTGGGCATCTGAAAGAAAGTTTTAGAAGTGTGGTGGACCTCAGTTTAATAATAGTGGACATACTTCATTTTAATTTTTATTTAAGTTTTATGGCAGTCCCCACAAACAAGGGAAGCCTAAATGCCGTAGATTTCGTGAGGAAAAATGAGGTTCATGCAGTACAAAAGGATGCAGTCATCATTTGTGATGTCATATTCTGTTTTGGAAGTTTAACATTGCACAGTTAAAACAACAACTCATAAACATAAGTTGAATGTCACAGTTCTTAAGACTGTCATTTTAACAATGTTGAGTTTTTCATCTGTGTCAACTATCTTTGTCTTATGTCTGTAATTGTCATCTGTGTCATGTTGAAGCTGAAAGCAGTCCCTGGAGCTGCTCATCTACTTTGATAACAGCTGTTAATATAAAAAAAAAATAAACAAACAAAGTGTAGTAGAACATACATTCTCTTTTTTTTTTATTTATTTAACATTTGTTTACCAAGAAAGCCCAACTTGAAACAAAGACAATTTTCAGCAGAAGCCAGGGGAGAAATATTCCAGATGCATGTTTTTGTAACACCCAGACAAATACATACAAACACAGGGAGGGCATGGAGATTCCATACAGAAGGCACTTCTGCCAAGAATTGAACTAGAGAACCTCTTACTGTGAGGTGACAGTGCTACCACTGTACCATCCACCATTTGCAGTAGCAAAATCAATGATAAATATATATATTAAACTGTAACTTAATATTTAGTGACAGCATTACATTGATTGCCAAAGGAGCACCTAATCTAATGCAGGACTGCAGTTAAAAAAAAATCTTTGGTAAGCCTTGGAGAAGACATTTTCCCAAATTATTTTGTGCTTTATTGAGCTTTTATGCAGTTATTGAAATGTTGACAATATTTTCAGAACTATTCATTTAGCACTAGTTATATACATTGTAGCTGTTACCTACTGCATTGTTTGTGCTACCCAAATCTCTAAAAAACAAGTTTGTGGTGTGTTCTTAAAGCTAACCATCATCCTAATGATTGTTAGTTTATTAAACTCTTTATGTAAAATCACTAACTGCATTTTTTTATTGCAGTGGTAAGTGCTGATGATCAGATTATCCCAGTGAGATCTGGAGAAATTTTATTTTAAAAATATAAGGTGGCTTATATGAATCAATGTGACTGTAATATTTTCTTGTTTCAGCTGGGGAGTATCTTGGGGTATTGACGGCTATGTGCTTCTGAAGAGAGGTGTCAATTTATGCCACATAGAGGATCATGTGCTCAATGTCCGCGTGGAATGATTTCAGAGGCTGATGAGGAAATCTGGTGAAAAAGGGCAACACATTTCTAACAATTACTTTTGCAATCACAATGTTTTCCACTTTGTAACTTTTTTTTTGTTAAACCTCTCTGCACCCTGTTATCTATGCATTTGCTTTTTGTGCACACAAGGAATGCTTCAATGAACTGACTGCACAAAACTAAGTTTACATTTCGTAAAAATTCCCATTAAGATTTCACTGTGCATTACATGCTTTTCTTTTTTGAATCAATATGTCTTTCAAGTGAATGTTTTATTTAATAAATTTGCAAATTATTAAATAGGTTGAGTCAAGACAGATTGTCTATTGCAGATATGTAAGGCTAGCTTATTTGTATATCTTTTATGACTTAGTGGTAATTTGCGCTGTCTGTGGTATATAGGGTCCTGGGTTTGAGTCTTGCAGATACTGTTTAGTTTATACTTGAAAGGCCAGTGGTACAGTGGTTAAGGTGTATACCTTTCAACCCCAAGTGCAAGGTTTTATTCTCACCCCCTGGAAAGAGCTTTACAGCTTGAATATGTATATTTTGGTTTGGGAGGGTGGCATAATGGTTTAAGGTGTTGGCCTTACAAACACAAGGTGCAGGGTTTGAGTCTCACAAGGGATAACTGGCTAATCTTAAAATGGCTCGCAAGGGCAGTTAGCTTAGTACTAATCTATGAACCTATCGTTATTTTTAAAACAGCTTTATTTTTTTTCAGTGCATTTACATACAATATGGATTTTAATTAATCTGCAGATGTCCAAAATTAGTTTTGCAGCAAGAAGAACTGCAGCAGTTTCTTGAACTGAAATATTAGCACCTGAAAAAAGACAATATATGTTAAATTTTTTAACATGCAGGCACATTCTATTTGTTCTCAGCAGTTTCTAAGGATAAGTGGGTTACAATGAAAGTGCATTGTATAAATTTTCATGGAGAACAGAATATTTTTTCTAACCATCAAATACAGAGTTAAGACATCTACGGCAAATATTTATTTATTTATTGTCTTTTGTTTACCAGGAAAGTCTGACTGGGCACAAGTGTTCTTTTCAGCGTAGGTCTGGGGAGAAAAGCTGCATATCACATGCATATTAACAATGACCAATAAAAATTAAATATTTTAAGCATTACTTTCAAGATAGTATTGAGACAAATAGTAAAGACACATATCATACATTTTAGAAATTAAAGTATTTTACATAGATAAAGACATGTTAGCATGTAATAGCTGGAGATACAAAAACAATGATAATGCACATATATTCAATAAATGTGTATTGACATTAATAGTTA
This sequence comes from Protopterus annectens, assembly GCF_019279795.1. Classification (NCBI taxonomy): domain Eukaryota; kingdom Metazoa; phylum Chordata; order Ceratodontiformes; family Protopteridae; genus Protopterus; species Protopterus annectens. The sequence goes on from NC_056726.1 coordinate 1,422,822,408, forward strand.
GGATGCACTAGAGCAGGTACAGAAAATAGAGGAAGAGGAAGGAATTTCCAATACTGGGTTCCTATTACGTTATCAAAGTTTTACAACTTCGAATGCGATATGGTCGAACCCCTATGTTCGAAGTTGTAAAACTTCGAAAACTTAAAAAAAGAAGAAACATATCTGATGGTTGTAAGCAGGGGGGTAAGCCCCCCTTCACCCCCCACGTTGGGGGCTTCAACCACCCCACCCCCCACTCTTTAAATATACCAACTCCGAGAATGCACTACAGTGCAGTACAGTGTGGAAAGGGAAGATTGCTCTTTACTACACTGTAGTGCGATCTCGGAGTTGGTATATTAAAAGAGTGGGGAGTGTGGGGGAGCAGGGGGGCTTGCCCCTTGCTTGCAACTGTCAGGTAGGTTTTTTCTTTTTTTCTTTTTTTTTTATAAGTATTCGAAGTTTTACAACTTCGAACATATGGGTTCGACCATATGGCATTTAAAGTTGTAAAACTTTGATAACGTAATAAGGACCCTCCAATACTATATGCATTGACTTCTTATCAGTGTCATGCGCCAATCTCTTCTTAGATTAGTACAAGTCACTTATACATAGAATAGCTCATTCATTCTTGCAAGGTGCAATATGCTGAAAGATTAAAGTTAATGTACACCTTTGTGTAAGGACTCTTTTATCCAATTAATCCCTCCCTTTATACCATAATTATCGTTTTGACTTTTCATATTTATTAATACATTTATAAGATTATCTTCTGTTTACTTCAATTACTGCTGTGGATGGATATGTATAAAATCTCCAACCTAGTTGCACACAGGAACTCTGATATTATATTCAGACCAAAATGCCACCATCTTAGTGATAAATATTCAAAGAAATGTTTTCTTTTCACTCATTAATGCAGACTCCAGTAGAAGAAAGTGAGAGTCATGAAGGTGGGCTATCAGTTTGGCTGTCTGTGGCTTTTTCCACACTGACTTACTAGCTGAGGGTGGGAGGATGAGACCCTGGGCATGGGTAGGAATAATTATAATCAGGTGTGTAGAGACTGAAAATGAGCAATGTAGGCACACAATGGCAGCGATCCTAGTACAGGCCAATGAAATGTATTTCCTACATCTATAAGTTTGCACCAAGTAAGTGTACTGATTTCCTAGCTGACAGTGCAGTATGCTTGGTTTGAGAACTGCAGAGAAATGCAAGTCAGCAATATGAAGGGGCTATACTGGCTGTCAGTCTGCAGAAGCAGAATGCTCTGGGAGTTGCTATGATAGTTTACTTTGCTCACTAGAGCAAAAGATAATAAGTTGCTAATTTTGTGCTGCTGCCACTTACACTGTGGTTATAGAAGTGTGTGTGTCTGGGGGGGGATAGTTTTATCATGAAAAGAATGGTTATTGGATGGTATCCAAAAAAATAAATAAAATAAAGACAGTGTCACAAGTCTTTGAAATTATATATGGGAACTCCAAGAGTCCAATGAGTGGTGAGACGTAGAAGCTATAATACTGATTGTTGAGAGACTGAGAAGATGGGAAGGCTGGCACAGAACTCCCATCACTGACAGGTTAGGCTAAGGAGTTAGGCACATGAATGTAGACAGGAAGGATAAGTTAGAAGACAGTATGCTGGGACAAGCTTAGTAAAGGTGTGGCATTACTGGGCACCTGAAAATGATATGAGTGTTTGAGAACCTGTCAGAGAGCCCAAACCAAAACTTGATGTAGCTGGGGGAGATCACTTCATCCAGCAAGGAGGAGTAACAGAGAATGTGAGAGGTGGGAGATGCAAACTTTTCATTAAAAGAGGTGAAAAAAGCTTTTATTTAACTTTTGCTTAAATATTTTACGTTGTTCTTATAGTGACCTGTGTTGTGATATGCTTTTGATCTTCCATGCTTTTTGTCCATGGTTTAGCCAAAAAGTTATCTGTTTGCATTCTTTCAGTTTGTTCTGGAACTTTAGTCTTATAGGTGTGTGAAGATTGTGTTTTATTGAAAGATTTTAACATTGTTATACATTATAGTGCACTTCTATTTCCAAAGGCAGAATTACATCATTTAGTCATTTATTACAGCGTTATTGGTAAATTTCTGTATAGTCTGGTGTCTTTAGTCTGTGGTAGGATTACTGGAGTGGCAGTATTATGAATTATGTTCTAGAATTTCTGCTTCAGAACTTTTTATAGCTGTATACACCTGCTTGAAGTTATATCCCAGTCTTAGTTTGTGGTAGGATTGCAGTGGTGGCAATATTATGAAGTCTGCTCCAGGATTTGTGCTTCAATACTTTTTTATAGCTGTATATTCCAACTTAAAGTTTCATTCCAGTGCCTTTCTTTTTACATTGATACTGTTTTTCCCCCCAATATTTGAGTCCACCACTGAGACATTATGATAAATGTTTCTGAAACTCTAGCCATATTACTAGAGCTCCAGTTTTAATGTTTTCCCTAACCGTTCCACCCTTTTCTTGTTCCTGCCTTTTCTTGTGGTTTTAAAACGCTGTGTCTCTGGCTTTTGCCCCTTATGTTAATCTGACTTTCAGAAGTTCCTCCCTCTCCCATTCAATGCTATTGTCAGTTGTGTAACCTAATATTAAGTACTCTCGCAGCAAACCAGTATTGTACTTGAGTAAACCTCCTTTAATACAAATTGTTTCTAGCACACTAAACAGCACTACTATAAAATCTTAGTACAGTCTAACCAAGTCTAGTTCCAAGCATCCAGTCCATGACCTACAGTAACCTATCACCCAAATACATGTCTGTTCACCATAGATATGCAAATTTCCAAATGTCTCCAGCCATAGGTTGGTAGATATGGGCATCAAGAGACAATTTAGTAATTGTCTCATATTCACAGACAGCCATTTAATCATTAACGAAACAAACATAATGAAAGAGATGCACATACACAATTTCAATTGGAGCAAAAATCTTGCATATAAACAAGGCTGTCAAGAACACACAGTACATCCAACACACATAGTATCCCCCACACGCATAGACCAACCTATACTGAGACACTAAAAAACAATCTTTTCTAAACTCAAAGACCTCCTAAGCCTATAAATGGCAATGTCGATCCTCAGCAATCTCTAACGCACTCACCTAAAGCAACACCAGACACCACACATATGCCTACACCCAATAGAGCCCCAAGAGCAAAGCCCATAAGGCAAGCCAACATATTACCCAGGACTCTTGTCATTGGGGACTCCATTATATGACACACAGATGCTCCACACACCAGACTGAATAAAAAGAAGATAACAGTCAATTGCTTATCTGTAGCCAGGATCTGCCAACTTATGGCCACATTGAAGTCACTACACCACAGGTACCAGTATGATTCTATCATAAAGCATGTATGCATTAATGACCTGGAACGTACTTCCCTGGACTATATAAAGAGAGTTATTGTTGATCCCCCTGAATATGTGTCTAACGCCAGTATGTTACTTACACTGAGCAGTATTCTACCTTCACCAGGGATGATGCCACAGTACCAACAAAAGATGATTGACTTCAATAATTGGTTTTATTTCTGTTGTCTTTCCAGGGGGATTCAATATTTTTCAACATGGGAAACATGCTTAGCAAACCACATTGCTTTGCAAATGCTGATCTACATTTGTCTACCCAAGGCTTCCGAATAGTGACAAAAACTTTATCCAACCCATTAGAGCATTTTTAGGCAATGCAAAATTGACAAACCTACTAACATAGCAAATAACCCCCACCCAAAAAAAAAAAATAGGTATTATTCCTCAATGCTAGGAACCTAAATAAGAAACCCCCCACCCTACAAGTTCTTCTTCATCTGGAGAATATAGACATCTAGGTCATTACTGAGACATGGTTTAGATCCATAGAAAGTACTCCAGCAGTACAAAGCTTCAGTGCCTTTTGCACATTTAGACCATCAGCTGCACAGACATGGTTAAAAGGTGGATGATTCCCAGTCTCTATTAGCAACAAGTATGATGGCATGTTGGATAAACAGAATGATACCCTGGATTTTATCTATGTGCAAATCACCATAGACAAAGTCCCATATGATATCCTAGCAAGCTATAGGTCACCCTCTATGTCCCTAGAATACCATAGCGCATACCTAGTGTGAAAAACTGAAAGGCTGCCAGCCCAGCTAGACAGAATTTTGTAAATTATACTATGTCATTGTAAATATTAATAAAGTCCACGAGCTGTTTCACAAGTGTAAAGAAAACTGTTAAATGGTAAACTTCAGAAATGTGACCACAGTGCACTCTGCTGGAAGAAAGTTGATACAGTAAAGCATTTTATGTTGGTTTGATCTCAAGGCTCGGATACAGAATGTCTGGACCAAGGAATTCCTACTATTGTTTTGAGACCAGAGTTACTTGCTAGATTTTACATGTATGATGTCTTTTATTGCTGTAGTTTCCTGGCCAGGTGCAATATCAAAGAACTGTTAATCTGAGTTTCTGTTAGCCTGGGAAGCTATATTAGAACTGTTAAGAATGATGTAATCTAAAATGAGTCAGCAGTGATGTATTATCAAATTAAGACTTTCTGAGAGAGAGAGAGAGAGAGAGAGAGAGAGAGAGAGAGAGAGAGAGAATGAGAGCATTTTGGATTTTGTCTGAAGAACATCCACTCACCAGTACTCTGCCTTTGCTTTGCATGTAAGTAGGATCTTAGACTTTAGTGTTTCTCTTAGAACTCGATTGGAAATAGTAAGTTTAGTCTAGCTGTTTTCTATATTTATGTCAGACTATTCTACACTATTATTTTAAGCATCTCTGAACTCTTGACTAGCACTGTGTTGAATTGAGGAGATTTGTCTTGTGTTTTTATTATTTATTGTTAAATAGATTTAAACCTTTCAACTGTGGCTGTGTTGTGTATAGATAATTTAAGATCTAGAGTACATTGCATGTATATAGTGATACTGTACTAAGTCACTCCCATTAAGCCTTAAAAGTTCTGGTCACACTTACTATTTGGATAATAATATTGCACAGTAAAATTGGACACCCTTTGGGAAGGGCCTTAGAGTAGCTGATAAATAGGGTCCTGCTGACAGTGATTTCTACCCTATAGTCTGGAGAGAAGGGTGCATAGCTGGAGAACCTGTGCAAGCCTTCCTCAGGCGTGTCTGTGTGTTTATATATAACTCATATCTCAAAGTGTGCATGTGTCAGTTACTTGGGCAAGGACACGAAGCACTAGTTGGACAGAGAGCATGTTAAAAGGACTTGGCTTGGGACCATGGCTAAGGACCCCACATTATAGTTGTACCAGTGGGGAGTCTTATTGGGATCTGTAGAGAAAGGGAGAAACCAGCCCTGGACTAACTGTGATCTCTGTGTGCTCTTAAGGGAAATTGACTTTACTGTGTGTGTACTTGTTATCCTTCCCAATGTGGACGTCCCTCACTGGTGTTATTGGTGAGGATTAAGGCTCCTTGATTACTGGGCCAATGAATGGGAATCAAATATTAATTGGTTGGCAGTGGTGGAATATCCATACCACCATATTAATTGGCTGGCAGTGATGGGATATCCACACCACATATTATTTGTTTGGCGCATACTAATTGGCTTGTAGTGGAGTGGATAGTGAATTCCTGTAGCTTGTGTACAGTGGCCACTGAAGGGTTTTATGTACACTAAATCAGCCACACAGTGAATATTCAGAGTTCAGATCACAATTGTTTTATTTCTTTTGTTAGCTTAGTTAGTTAGGGATAGCAGGCAAGCATGTCAGCAGAGGAGTATGGCAAGCTGACAAGGAGCTAGTTGGCTGAGATGTGCCAGGCTAAGGGACACGTACATGGAAATCTGACTAAGGCAGACATTATTGTAGCTTTGGTCACTGCTGCATCAGAAAACAGCAATCAGGATGAAGATCATAGTGGCTGTAGACATGTACAACACTCAGAAAATTGACAGCTCATCCTTTCTGCAGAGGACATAAAAATTCATCTGGAGCTAAAGGGACTTGAGTTGGAGGCCAGGCATTTAGAAACAGAAGCAGCAGAGAGACTGAGATATTTACAGGTTGAGGATAATGAGAAACTGCTATTCTTGGAAGCTGAGGAGAAGGAGAGGCAGAGGCAGCCTGAAAAGGAGATGCTGACTCTTTGCCAGAGTCATGGTGGTAATGGGGAAAGGAGTAACTGGGTCCCAGAAGCACAAAATGGCAGTAAATTTCATCCGCAGTTTACAGAGGGGATAATTTTGATAGTTGCATTCATATGTTGAGAGGGTATGTAAACAGTATAATGTTGACCAAAGGCTCTGGGTATGGTTTCTGACCCCATTATTCCATGGTAAAGCTCTAACTGTACTGCATAAATTATTTGATTGTGAATTTTTTTATTACACTTCTGTTAAGAATTGTTTGTTATATTTTTTTTAAGATAACACCTGAAGCTTATAGGAAAAAGTTTTGTGAGCATAGACGCAAGGCAGATGAAAGTGTGTGTGAATATGTTGCTAAACTGAGCACTTATTTTCATAGGTGGGAGAGTGGATGTCAGATCACCACTTTTGAAGGGCTGGCAGATATTTTGGTGAGGGAACAAGCCCTTAGCACATTGCCTCAGGATGTGAGGATCTGGTTAGCTGATAGACAATGTGCTACTTCAGATGAATTGGGGAAGAAGGGAGAACTATAACTAGCAAGTAGGGTATCCCTGCACAGGAAAGGGACCCCCAGTACTGCTCATGGGTCTAAGGGAACCCATGGTGGGCAGCACAGACTGCCCCAACAGAATCTGACAGTAGCAGGGGAAGCCACTAGTCCAGGTACACATCCAGGACCTAGGGTCAAATGTTTTGAATGCAACCAATGAGGCCATGTGGCATATAGATGTCCATGGAGGCAAGGTGGGGAACAAAAGGTGATGGAGCCAGTAAGTTGGAAAGACAAAATGCTAATAGTAGGTTGTCTTGAGACAACAGGGGTACCAAACTACCATCCTGCAGATGTCCTGATAGGAGAGGATTTTGATGAGGCAGTATCATGTGCTTATGCAGTTACATGCAGTTGGACTTTGAGACAAGGATGTGGGTCTGGTAGCCCGGGGGAGACCCAGATAGACCTTATACTTGCAGCCAGGACTGGTGAGGTGGTTACTTCAGAGAGGGAGCTACCCTGTAGCAGTAAGACTGAAGACGAACCACAGCTGCTTGTTGGTACTGATGTTCCCCTGGAGAGAAAGACTGTAAAGGTAGAGGTGAGTAGTAGTACCCAGGCTGACAGTGAGGCACCGCTGTCAGACGATGCCAGACTTCCTGTAGAAGGGGAGCTGGGAAGGGTTACAAAGAGACAGGCTCAGCTCTCAGACCCTACATTGCAAGGTCTGAGGCAGGTAGCTTGTGAGGCATCTGATTCTAAGGGAAGGGGGAATCTGTATACTGGGACAAAGAGTTACTGTATAGACAGTAGATCCCTGAGGGAGGGCTAGAAGGTGAGAGAATACAGCAGTTGATATTGCCTAGAGCCTACCATCTGGTGCTTCTAGTCATAGCCCATGATATTCCCTTTGCAGGTCATATGAGCATAAAACGCATAAAGAGACATATTATGCAGAACTTCTATTGGCCTGGAATTACCAGAGATGTAACAGGGTACTGCAGGACCTGTGAGCAGTGCCAAAAGGTAGGCAAGGCAGGAGACAAGGTGAAAGCTCCTTTAATGCCTTTGCCTGTGATTGAGGAGCCATTTCAGAGGGTAGCTATGGATATTGTGGGGCCTCTGAATATCCCAAGTTCCACAGGGGAAAAGTATATCCTAGTTGTAGTAGATTATGCCAGAAGATACCCTGAGGCAGTGGCTTTGTCCTCCATTGAGGCAGAAAAGGTGGCAAATGCTTTATTAGAGATTTTCAGCAGGGTCAGTTTCTCAAAAGAAATTCTGACTGACAGAGATTCCAGTTTCACATCAGACCTGCAGGATTGTCTGTGGAAGTACTGTGGGGTGAAGCACCTGAAGACCACTCACTACCATCTGCAGACTAATTGTATTGTTGAGAGGTTAAACTCTACATTCAAGTGACAAATTCACCACCGTAACGGGAACAGGCAAGCAAAAACTAAGGGTAATGCTACTCAATGCAAGAAGTCTAAATCTCAAAATGCACTCACTCAAGGCACTCCTTAAAAATGGAGAACATCAATATCTGTGCAGTGACTGAGACCTGGTTCAAGGCTCCCGAGAGCACCTCTGCACTACCAGGCTATAACTCATACCACACTTTTCGGCCATGTAACCTGGACCGGAACACCAAAGGTGGAGCTGTGTCCATATTCATTAAGGATATCCAGACCTCCAGGCTAGTTGCTCAACATAATGCATCCAAGGTTATCCAAGTGCAACTAACTCTGGGCAAAATTACAATCCAAATTATAGCTTGCTACAGATCCCCCACCATGTCCCAGGATTTTCACTCCTCTTTTCCTGATGTACTGGAAAATATTAGGGTTCAATCAAACACCCTAATAATGGGTGATTTCAACTACCCCACCATTAACTGAGAAAACTACTCGTGTACCAACTCCTTCACACAATGCTTTCTGGAATTCATAAACTCCAATACCCTGGATCAACTTATCCACACCCCCACCAGGGGCAACAATATCCTAGACCTAGTCATTACCAACATGAGTGACTGGTGTTCCACACCTGAAATCAACTCCTCGTTGGTCCGATCAGATCATAAGCTAATCATCCTTGATATCCAAATCCCAACCCCACCCCCCCATTAAGGAAATCACGGTAAAAAATTTCTCCAAAGCCAACTTCATGCTTCTTAAGACAGAAGTGGTGAAATTCATGAAACCCATGCAGATGGACAATACAGTTACTATTGCTGAATCCTACACAAATGCACTCTATAAGCAGTTACACGAGTGCATGGATTGTGCTATCCCAAACAGAACCAAGATGCTATCCTCCAAAAAGAGGAAGCCAATCTGGTGGTTCCCTGCCATAAACAAACTGTACAACAGAAGGAAGAAATTGTTGCAAAAGAGAGTAAAATCCATGAGTGGAGGAGCTCCCTGGCCAGCCTCAGTAAGAAGCTGAGATCCCTTATAAGATCCTCCAAAGCTAGCTATGAAAACAAAATCACCACTGATTCTAAAGACAACCATAAAGCATTCTATAGCTATGTCAAGAATCTCAATGGCAACACCCAGATCTGCATGGCACGAAAATTACAGAACCAACTGATATTGCCAAAATTCTGGCAGATAGGTTCAGTGCTAACTTTATCCCCCCTCACCCCTTAAAGGGCCCATATCTATACAGGAAGAATGCAGAGTCCCTGTAATCACAACTATGCAGGTAAAAGCTGCACTCTCTAAAGCCAAAAACACAGCATCCATGGAATCGGACAACATCCCAGCCTGCATTTTACACGAACTTCAGAACAAACTGGCTCCCCACCTAAGCCCCATGTTCAATCATAGCATCAGGCTTTATGCCCAATGAATGGAGTACAGAAACAGTTATCTCACTCCACAAAGGGGGAGCCACCACTGATCCCAGGAACTATTGCCCTATTAGCCTGACGAGCCTGGTCTGCAAGGCCATGGAACGTATCATCATGGAACTCATAAACAAAGACATTGGTAACCTCCAAACTCTGGATCCCACCCAGTTCAGGTTTGTGAAAGGCAGATCATGCTTCCTGAACCTGATCAACTTCTTTGAGGCAATCACCAAAGCCGTAGATGATGTTAAGGTGGTTCACACAGCCTATCTTGACCTCGCCAAGGCTTTCAACACCATCCCCCATTCTGAAATTATAGCTAAACTCACTGAACTAGGTATAAATCCCTACATCACAAGATGGGTTGCCAACTGGCTCACTGACATTACCCACACTGTAAAAGTTGCACACTCCAAATCTGACCTCAAACCAGTGATAACTGGAGTACCACAGGGTTCAGTCCTGGGACCTCTCCTGTTTGGTATCTACTTCTCTGACGTACAGGCTAACACAGAAGGCCTCTGGCTAATGAAGTTCACAGATGACTGCAAAGTAGGAGCCATAGTCGAGTCCCCAAATGATGTGGAAATCCTACAGAAGGTCTTCGCTGAGTCAGATGCCTGTTGTCAGAGCCATGGCCTCAAGCTCAATGCATTGTCATCTCCTTTAGTAAAAACTCTGTACCCATGACTACTACATAGACAGCAGTCTACTTAACACCGAATGTGTGATAAGAGACCTTGGGACTCAGGTGGACAGTAGTCTGTCCTTTGATAGTCATATCACCACAGTAGTCAGGAAGTCCTTCTACATGGCACACCTCATCAAAAAAGGGTTCTCATCCAGGAAAAAAGAGGTCATTGTTCACCTCTACTCGACAATCATTAGACCCATTATAGAGTACAATGCCCCATTTGGAATGTACCTCACAAGACATCTGCAGCAGCTGGAAAGGCCACAGAAATACCTCACAAAGAGGATTACTGGCCTCAAATAGATGCCCTACACTGACCATCTCAAAAAAACTCCAGCTTTACTCCATAGCATATCACCTACTCTGAGGTGAGCTCTGCCTAACATATAAAGCTATGTCAAACCCAGAGCTGTTGGGCATGCTACACCTAAAGAAATCCCAATCCCTCTGAGCTGCATGCTCTAGGGACCTACACCTTGTCACCACAATAAACAACACATGCTGGAGGGATAGATTCCTGTCCCAGAGACTTCCCATACTCTGGAACAGGCTACCCATCTATGTCAAGCAAAGTTCTTCATTAGCACTCTTTAAGAAAAATCTTGATGAGTGGATGGGAAATAGGAAATATACCCCTGGGATCAATTCTGTGTCTGCTCAACAGTGGCACAGGAAAATAACTTTCTTGGGAGGCATAAACCATTGAACCTTGTTGGCTCGGCTTACGTAGGCCCTTGGGCCAATAGCCTAGCACCTACCTATGAACATATGAACCTATAAGTACATGGTATTAGCATTTGCAGTCCATTTTAAGAGGGAGTGGGACAAATATTTGCCCCATCTGTTGTTTGCTTACAGAGAGGTTTCCCCAGAAATCCACGTGTTTTTCACCCTTTTAGTTGCTGTATGGGCATAGGGTGAGGGGACCTCTAGATTTAATTCAAGATAAGTAGGAAGGTGAGTGTGACTCCCACAAGGAGTCTGTTGTGGCATATGTCCTAAACCTCAGGACAAGGCTTGGGGAACTCATGGGCTTTGTCCAGGAGAACCTAGCAGAAGCCCAACAACAGAAAAACATCTAGTATGACAGGAATGCTTGAGCTAGAGAGTATGCTGTAGGGCAGCAAATAATGGTTCTCATTCCTGTCAGACACAACAAGGTATAAGCAGCTTGGGAGGGACCCTACAAGGTGGTAAGAATGGTAAATGATGTTAACTACATGGTAGAACTGCTGGGCAGTAGGCAGGAGCACAAATTGTACCATGTTAATATGATAAAACCTTAACATGAAATGGAGGCCCTTGTGCTGAATAATTGCAGTGGATTGCAGGATGAGTCTGATGGAAATCTGGTGACTGATCTCCTCAGTGAGGCTTCGACTGACACCACAGTGGAAGGGGTAGCAATGTACCAGCAGCTATCTCCTATCCAGGTTCGAGAAATCCGAGCAGTGTTACAAGAGTTTGGGGACATGTTCACTAGGAAACCAGGTGCACCCACCTGGTGCAGCACCAGGTGGCTACAGGACCCCAAAGACCTATTAGGTAGGCCCCTTATAGGGTGCCTGAGAGAGTCAAACAGACTCTGAGGGAGAAGATACAGGAGATGTTGGAACTAGGGGTAATTCAAGTGTCCAACAGTCCCTGGGCCTCCCCAGTGGTGCTGGTGCCAAAGAAGGATGGCCGTGCCAAGTTCTGTGTGGACTACAAGAAATTAAATAGTCAGACAGAGTCAGATGCTTACCCCATGCCTAGGACAGATGAGGCCCTAGAGCAGCTGGGTGCGGCTAAATATCTTACAACCATTGATATTACCAAGGGTTACTTGCAGGTGATCTTGAATCCCAGTTCTAGAGAGAGGTCGGCCTTTGTGACTCCTTTTGGCTTGTATGAGTTCACAAAGATGCCTTTTGGGATGAAGAATGCCCCAGCAACTTTCCAGAGGCTGGTAGATCATATCGTAGCAGGAGTAGGAGGGTTTGCCCTTGCCTACCTAGATGATATTGCCATCTGCAGCCATTCCTGGCAAGAGCACCTTCAACATGTCAGGGAGGTGCTGGGCAGACTACAGATGGCAGGGTTAACCATTAAGCCGAGCAAATGTCAGGTGGGTATGGCAGAGGTCTCCTACCTCAGACATAGAGTAGGGAGTGGTAAGTTCAGGCCAGAATCTGCCAAAGTGGAAGCCATTCAGGCATGGCCTGCACCTGGTACCAAAATGCAGGTGAGGGCATTCCTAGGGGTAGCAGAGTACTACAGAAAGTTATCCCTCAGTTATAGTACCATAGCTGCTCCTCTCACAGTCCTGACAAGGAAAAACAGGCCAGATAAGGTGGTGTAGACCATAACATGTGAGCAGGCATTCCAGAAGCTTAAAGAAGCTTTGGGGGGACCCCCTGTGTTAGCCAGTCCAAATTGCAGCAAAGAACTTGTGTAGGTGGATGTTTCGAACCATGGCTGGGGGCTGTACTTAGCCAGATTTCTTCCAAGGGAGATAAGCACCCAGTGGTTTACCTCGGTCATAGGCTCCAACACAGGGAGGAATGCTATGCAGCTGTAGAAGAGGAATGTCTAGCCATAGTGTGGGCACTGCAGAAACTTCAGCCTTATCTGTATTGAAGAAAATTCATGGTAGTTACACATTACAATCCCCTAACATGGTTACATCAAGTCAGCCAGCAAAATGCCATATTGCTAAGATGGAGCCTAGGGGTACAAGCATATGATATGTCAGTGCAGCACCATACTGGGGTTAGCAATGCCAATGCAGATGGGCTGTCAAGACATGGAATGGGGTTAAGTATACTCAGACCTAACCCTCTCAAGCAATGCTTCTCAAGAGACACTTGAAACACTAGCTTAAGTTCTCGGGGGGGGGGATGTGAAAAACTGAAAGTCTGCCAGCCCAGCTTGATAGAATTTTGTAGATAATTCTATGTCATTATAAATATTAATAAAATCCACAGGCTGTTTCACAAATGTAAAGAAAACTGTTAAATGTTGAACTTCAAAAATGTAATAACGGTGCACTCTGCTGGAAGAAAGCTGATAAAGTAACACATTTTATGACTGATCGCATAGCTTGGAGACAGAATGTCCAGACTAAGGAATTCCTTCTATTGTTTTGAGACCAGAGTTAATTGCTAGATTTTACATGTATAATGTATTTTATTGCTGTGGTTTCCTGGCCAGGTGCAAGATCAAAGAACTGTTAAAACTCTGAGTTTCTGTTAGCCTGGGAAGCTAAATCAGAACTGTTAAGAAGGATTTAATCTAAAATGAGTCAGCAGTGATGTATTTTCAATTTAAAACTTTCTCAGAGAGAGAGAGAGAATGAGAGCATTTTGGACTTTGAAGAACATCCACTCACAAGTACTCTGCCTTTGCTCTATATGTAAGTAGGAATTTAGACTTTAGTGTTTTTCTTAGAAATAGATAGGAAATAGTAAGTTTAGTCTAGCTGTTTTCTATATTTATGTCAGACTATTCTACAGTATTATTTTAAGCATTTTCCTGTGATCTCTGAACTCTTGACTAGCACTGTGTTGAATTGAGGAGATTTATATTGTGTTTTTATTTATTATTAAATAGTTTTAAACCATTCAAATGTGGCTGTTTTGTGTTGAGATAATTTAAGCTCTAGAGTAAATTGCATGTATATAGTGATATTATACTTAGCCACTCTAATAAGCCTTAAAAGTTCTGGTCCCACTTACTATTTGGATAATAATATTGCACAGTGAAACTGGACACCCTTTCGGAAGGGCCTTAGAGTAGAAGATAAGTAGGTGTCCTGGTGGCAGTGATTTCTACCTTTTAGTCTGGAGAGAAGGGAGCATAGCTGTAGAACCTGTGCCAGCCTTTCCCAGGAGTGTCTGTGTGTTTATATATAACTCATATCTCAAAGTGTGTGTGTGTCAGCTACTCGGGCAGGGACACAAAGCACTGGTTGGACAGAGAGAGTGCTAGGAGGACTTGGCTTGGGACCCTGGCTATGGACCCCCACTCTATAGCTGTGCCAATGGGGAGTCTTATTAGGGATCTGGAGAAAAAGGGAGAAACCAGCCCTGGTCTGACTGTGATCTCTGTATGCTCTTAAGGGAAATTGTACTTTACTGTGTGTTTACTTGTTATACTTCCCAATGTGGATGCCCCTCACTTGTGTTAGTGGTGAGGATTGAGGCTCCTTGATTACTGGGCCAGTGCACAGGAATCACACTTAGACCTACTGGATGCACTCACCATTAAAACAAATACCCTACTCAAGCGAGTCTTTAACTACCTATCTATAAACTGAAAAGCATACACTGCCCCATACTCACAAGCACAACAATTCCAGGACTTCATTAACACAAATACTCTTGAACAGATATTGATCACACCCACCAGAGGTTTAAACATATTAGTCCTAATACTTACCAGTATAAGACAGTGCCCCCTCTCCAGTGTTATATCCTAACTGGTGAGGTTGGACCAAAAGCTGTCTGCTTTGAAATAAAAATTAAATTGGTAACCAAAGCAAACCCTGTAACAGTTAGGAACTATTCCAATGCAAATGAAATCCTATTTAGAGATAGTTTGACAAAATTCAATGCCCCTTCCAGGCTTGAGTTCAAAGCAACAGTAACCTATGTGGAATTGCTCACAGAGACCCTGTACAACCATGTAAATGGCTATATAGAGGCTGACAAACCACACTGGTAGAATCCTAACCTTAATAAGGTATATAACCTTAAGGAAAGAAGTTATGACTAAAATCAGGAAGAACAACTCCTACAATCACTGGACCTCTCTAATTAAACTAAATGGGAAGTTGAGAGTGCTTACTAATTAAATCCAACAAGGCCATTTATGAGGTCCACATAGACTCACAGGCTAAAGACAACCACAAGGCCCTCTACAACTCTGTCCAAAACGTCAATGGCAGCACACACTAGTGTGCTGAACTGTTGATCAATAGTGCCGCCTTTAGTAAGCAGAGTGACATAGCAAATTTGCTGGCTGACAAATTCAGTTCAGACTTCACCCACCCCCACTGCCTCCTACGATGAAATACCTACTGGCATAACCCCCCCACTATTAATTTGGAGCAGGTCCTGGCGGTGCTTGCTAAGGCCAAAATCACAAACTGAATGAGCCTGATGATATCCCAGGATGCCTTTTAAATCACTTGAAACATGACCTATCAGGATCACTTGGGTCACTTTTCAACTGTAGCTTCAAAACAGGCTTTGTACCATGCGAATGGAGGATGGCAAAGGTTATCCCACTTCACAAGGGTGGACCATTAATCAGCCCCAGAAACTACAGACATGTTAGTCTAATTAGTATAATATGCAAATCCATGGAATGGATTACTATGGAAAAGACTAACAAAGATATAAGCAACCTTCAGCCACTGGGCCTAACCCAGTTTGGCTTTGTGAAGGAAAGGTCATGCCTACCAAACCTGGTGGATTTCTTTGAGAAAGACACTGAGGCAATGTATTAAAGGAACATAGTGCATACCCCCTATGTTTACCTGGCTAAGACATTTGATATAATACACCACTCAGCTATAGTCAACAAATTTACTGAAATTGGCATAAATCTTTACATAACTTGCTGGATTTCCACCCAGCTCACAGACAGACCCTGGAAGTCAAGATTGGTGATACCACTTTCAGTAAGACCGTTCATCAGCGGGGTACCTCAGGGCTCTGTACTTTGACCAACTCTATTTGGCATCTCCTTCTCAGAGGTAAAGGCCAATGTAAAGGGCCTATGGCTAACCATGTTTGCAGATGATTGCAAATTAGGAGCTATCATAAATTCCCCCCATGAAATAAACAGCTTTCAAGAGGGTTCAACACAGACAAATGACTGTTGCCAAAGTCACAGACTAAAGCACAAAGCCAAAAAAATGCATTATAATGCCTTTGGCAAAAATGCCACCCAAACTAATTACTCCATGGATAAGACGCCCCTATGAATTAGAGAGGGATCTTAGAAAATATGTAGACAGTAGTCTGGCCTTTGATCGAGATGTGGCCAAGGTTATACGAAAATCCTTCTATGTCACCCAACTTGTAATTATGGGCATGGCATCCAGGTCCAAAGAATTCATAGTGCAGCTTTATTTGGCACTTATCAAAGCCATCATTGAGTATAATGCCCCCTTCAGCATGTACATGACCAAACATATTCTACAGTTGGAATGTTCACAAACATTCCTTACCAGGAGAATCCAGGGTATAAACACATTGTCCTATATGGATTTCCATGAAGCGCTATCTCTGTACTTGGTCTTACACAGGTTACTGACAGGCAATCTATGACTGGCATACAAGGCATCTTCAGATCCAGCTCTGATGATGGACCTTTTGCACATCCGCAAAATGAACAACATTAAAACCACTAGATCCAAGGATTTAAATTTTGCTTGTGACATAAATAAGACATGTTTGTGAAACAGATATGTGTATCAGAAGACCCCATTCTCTGGAACAGGCTACAAATCCTTGTGAAGCAGAGTACATCTGTAACCCTATTTAAGTGCAACCTTCACAAATGGATGGGAAATTGGAAATTTGCCCCAGGTCTGGCCCCATGTCTCTAATATACAGAGGCAGACAGTAATTCTCAAACTAACATACCCCCCACATAGTCTTTAGAAATTTCCTAACTAATATACCCCTTTCTAATAAATACCCATGATACACAAGGATACAACAGGGTTGGATTGCATGACTAGACTTATAAAGGCCCTGGTAGCATTAGCCTAGCATATGTCTATGAACCGTTATGCTTCACTGAACATAGCTTGGGGTTATGCAGTCTGCCAAGCTGATGACAATATACTTATTATTACTAGGGCTTTGCATGAGATGGGTGGGTTTTCAGTGGCTTCTGCTTGTATTCTTTGTAAAGGCTGCATCACTGTGAGATACCTATAATGGTACACTTGTGGTAGTGTGGAAGAGGTCTGACTG
>NC_056726.1:1422844559-1422879559 GCF_019279795.1 Protopterus annectens
ATTTCCCCTCAGTGCTAGCTTGCACCCAACTGTGTAGGTGCATTAAGACCACATTGTAAGCTTAAGAGCTAGATGACTTCTTAAGGGGGTGTGCCATGCATTCTGTAAGCTTATTGAAGCCCTGTGGCCCGTGTGTGTTCTTAGCTAAGCACAGCTAAAGCAGGGGTGTGTGTCTAAGGCTGTATTGTCTTCCACTAAGAAATTCAAAGTGTGATTGTGTCAAGGAAGGGCCAGTTTCTGCTAAATGGTGTTTACATTGCCTAAACAGGTGTGCATGGCCTGCACCAGGTTTAAAAAAAAACAGGAATTAGCAGGTCCATTCACATCTGTGCACTGGGTTTGTGCCACGTGCCATGGAGGCAATGGGAAGGGAAAATAGCAGTAGAATGGTAATCATGAGAACTAGCATAGCTGGCAAGTGAAATGTATCAGAACCAGAATTTCACAGGCAGCAGCCTGGTTCAGTCCAGCACACTACTATAAACTATGCAAACACCTTTCCCTCTGTTTTTTTCCACAAACTCTACACCACTAGTGTACACAGAGGGGAACTTTTACCTAACAAAAGCAACAAAATGATAGGGGCTGCGTTTGCTCTCATAAATCAGCATGTGGAAGAGGCTGAGGGTGGTGAGGATGACAGTGCTGATGGCTAACCCATAGTGAGGAGAAGGAGAAGAGTGTACAGACCCAGGGTAACCTACCAGGGGCTACATGAGCTGAAGATAGTGGAGCTTTATAGGGTGGACAGGGACCTCCTACAGCAAATTGTTGAGATGAGTCCATGCCTCACACACAGAACCAACAGGGAGAAACCCATCCCAGTGGATACCAAGGTATGTGTAGGCTTAAGAATGCTAGCCACAGGTACCTTCCAAAGGCCAACTGGGATATCATGGGGATCTCACAGGCATCAGCATCTGGGGTACTCCACCAGTTCCTGGATGCCGTGTCGGCACATGCCGGTGAGCACATATATTTCCTCAACACGCATGAGGTATTGACGAGCAATATGCATCTTTTCTACCAAATAGTAAAATACCCTGAGGTAGTGGGTGCTATAGACTGCACACACATACACATCAGAGCACCACCTGGTGAGTGGGGTAGAGTCTACATAAACTGCAAGGGCTTCCCCTTCATCAACTGCCAGGTCGTGTGTGATGCCCAGGGCATTATAATGAATGTGTGTGCTGGTAGCCCTGGAAGCTATCATGACTCCCACATAGGTTCATAGGTAGGAACTAGGCTATTGGCCCTAGGGCCTATACAAGCCTAGCCAAAAAGGTACCCTGGCTTTCGCCACCCAAGAAAATTATTTTCCTGTACCCCTGTCAATCTGAACCACAGAAGTGATCCCCATGGTGAATTTCCTATCACCCATCCAATCATCAAGATTTTTCTTGAAGAGTGCTAATGAGGAGCTCTGTTTGACATAGATAGGGAGTCTGTTCCAGAGTATGGGAAGTCTCTGGGACAGGAATATGGTATATGATGCAGCTGTACCAGAGATTTGCCAGTGATGACATCCCGTATGGCCACCTAGTGGGGGATTCTGGTTATGCACTGGAGCCGTGGCTGATGGCACCCATCAGAAATGCACACACACCTGAACAAGAACTCCATAATGAGGCACACGCACAGAGTAGAATCATAATAGAGCGTGTTTTTGGGATGCTCAAGTCAGTTCCAGTGCCTGAACATATCCAGTGGGGCCTTGCAGTACTCACCAGCTACATGCACCCAAATTGTCATTGCATGTACCATGCTACACAATATGATCTTGCGGAAACAGCTGCAGCAGGGACAGCATGGGGCAGGGCCACACAGCTCCCCACCATTGCCAAGGCCAGCACAGACACAGAGTGACTCAAAGGAGGATCAACCTGAGCCTGCCCCTGTAGGCAGAAGGAGGTGTGTCCACCATGCCCAAGCCTTGGCAAAGAGGCAATGCATAGCACATACACTGACATGGATGGATCCCAGAGAATGACACCTCTCTCTGACTCACACATACAGTAAAAGGGATGCCAAACATGACACTACCTGTGCTTAACCATGTATAGGGAGTGTACTATGTGCATCTGACATAGTCAGCCCTCCAACACCATCCTCAATACTGGCACAGCCACAAGGTAAGTCACTGTCACTATCAATTGCTAAATGTAGTAGTATGTTCTGCTTCTTGCATCTATGGTATGGATGTGAGCATGCAAGGGAATCGGGTGTCTGAATGGGATGGCAGCAAATAGTAGACACTTATATCGGCAGCATAAACTCCATAACAAATACTGGTGTCAACATAGTAGGCAGTACTAGACAAGGTGGCAAAACCCACTGCAGGACATGTGGTGGGGCACATGTGTGTCCATAGGACACACACATGCATGTCAGTAAGGCTCACATACCCAACAACACTATCAGCCAGCAGGACAGGTGTAGACAAACACAAAGAAGGGCTGTGCTAAGGCCTCCGATTGATGGCAATGGAGAACAGCCCCCTTCTAGACCTACACAGACAGACTACAACAGTTCAGGCAGTGTGATGTTAGTTCTGAAGGGTAAGAAGCCTGAAACTGAAATGTAGGTCAATAAAACCTAAGAACTGTACTACGCTGATATGCCTCTAGTCTGCATGATAGGTCAGAATACAGAATGAAATGGAGTACCTGAAATACCAGTACAGTCATAACAAATATTTACAGTTGTCAGGTGTACCCCCCACAATCCTATGTAGAAATGCAGTAGCATGTATATGTAGGTATAATAACAGTGGAGCACAGATTACCTGAGCTGGCCAAAGTAACAGGATAGAGTGTAGCATGTGTACAATATGCAGGGCTCTGTGTGTTAGGTTGTTGTGTGCTGTATATTGCGTGAAAGTGGTCAGCATGTAGACATGGAGGGTTGTGTCCTCATGGCCAATGGCTATAACAGTTGATGACAGGACCAAGTTCTCACAACTGCAGCATCAAACACAATGCATCCCAGCTAGACACAATCCAGCTGTAATCCATATTAATTGTTCAGAGGTAATATCTTCCACCATCTGAAAGATGGACATGTCATGAATGTGGGCACAGACATACAAACAGTACACAGGTGGAAGTACCCTAGACAGAGAGTGTATAAAATGTTACTGTCAAATGGACACATCTTTGGAATTGTACATACAGGTTAGCAGCACATTAGCTGGCTGTGTAGTATGGAATACTGATGTAGTTGGGCCAAACACTGGCAGACCACAAAAGGGACAGGTATGAAGTACTGAAAAACTGCTGATGTCTCCACAGGTACCTCACAGGTCTTACCCCTGCTGTTGGGAATGGGTACAATATGACCCCCACCTCTGTATGGGAATAGCCACAGAATGCAGCATGCTGAAGAGGTGTCCCATACAGGTGTGTCCCTTGCTGTAAGCAGCACCCTGCCAGCTTCCACACCAATGGATCAATAAGGACAGAAACTATTGACATTAACACCTTGCACGCCTACTGTGTCACCCCAGGGGAATATAGTGGCTTGCAGCCTGGGACTGTAGGAGTGACACAATGCACCGGCCTGCTACAGATGGCCTACATCACTACCAAATGCCCTACAGTCCTCTGTAAAAGACCTGTGTCTCACCCATACTGCAAATGTATGTTATCTCATGAGTCCTAAATAACGACATAACACAGTCCACAGAACACAAATGCAAGGCCATGTCGACAAATCCCTGTAGCATGTCCACCATGTCCTACTGCATTAATTGTAGACCAACCCCTAAATACTGCTGGGATAAAGTAATAACTATAAGGATACTTATCAGATAACATTTGCATAATGTTTGGAAGAGGCTAGAATAACAGAGGGGGTGTAGAAGCATGGACACCATGGAGAGTGTGAAGTCTGAAACTCAGATGTGTGCACATACTATCACTGCCTACAAACACAGGAATGGGTGGCCACAAACCTGCTCATAAACCACAATGTCAAGGGGTAATGACAAGAAATATGAGCTATGCATCTTGGTAACCTGTGTGAATCTGTACAGCTGTGAGGTATGGCCACAGCAGGATACGGCAATACTGTCATGTCGATGGCTGTACAAGCATGGGATCTTCAGCCACCACAGTACCAAGGCACTGAACCATTTACACAGACCCATCAGCAAATGTCTGCAGCTCCCCCTCCAGAATGGCATGATTATGCAAGAATATGTAGGCTGCAGACCACAATACTGGACATAGCTTCATTCATCTTGTGTTCCCCAGTAAATTACTGCAAGCAAATATGTATACCTGTCAGTAACTTGATGACATAAAACATCACAGTGTAAAACAGTGCATATGTCTGAATATCTCTGCTAACACCAAACCCATGTAGCAGAAGCAGCACAAACAAAATTAGAGTATCCCACTATCCTTTGCCCATTGTGACCCCATATTGTCAACTGATCTACAATTATCCTGCAGAAACAAGTTGCTAGCTGTAGGTGTAGAACATAAATGCTTGCACTGGAGTACAACCTACCTGGAATGGATTCACACATCCAATACAGAAGGTCATACTGGGCATGCTCCCACACTTACTGAAATGAAGCCCATGTCTGGCAACAACAGTGGACTATATGCATCTATCAGTCACAGATGTTTGTGCATGCACCCCACATTGCACACCAGTCATGCTTTGCACACACATCGGATAGGAATACACACATATATCCAAGGACAACACACTATAATAGGCCAAACATACACATATATAGATGCATGGAAAAGAGTAACAGACAGTGACAATGAGCTTCCCATCATGAGGCCTGTCTCACCCATAACACATCCAATTGGCCAATACCTCATGATGTGCAAATGTCTATCACTAGACAATTGCTTCTGTTATCCCTCAGCACTATAGTGTCTGTGGTGCTTGTGATAACTATGTAACATGACAGTACAAGTCAATATTCATCTAGCAGTTGTATATACAGTCCTGTCAAATGTAAACCTGTGTGTGACTGAGTGCTTGTGTGTGCTTCCACATGAATGGTTTATGGCCCATTTACACACACTGCACTCCTCATTGCCCTACTTTGGCAAGCCTGCTGATGTAATTCACCTTGAAATACACCTTTGGGTAAAAAGTAGCCCTATAAGCTCTGTGGTGCATGCTATAACTGCGTAATGCTATAATGTGATGTAGTAGTTAGAGAGGATTTCTAATCCCAGACATGGCAACTGTGAGATGATTGTTTGTGTGTATGTGTGTGTGTGTGTGTGTGTGTGTGTGTGTGTGTGTGTGTGTGTGTGTGTGTGTGTGTGTGTGTGTGTGTGTGTGTAGGTATCAATGGTTTTGTGGCCATTCACAGTCACTACACTTTCCATTGCCCTACTTTGGCAAGCCTGCTGATGTCATTCACATTTGCAGAAGGGCTAGCGCTATCAGCTCCATGGTGCATACTATAACTGTGTAATGCTATAGTGTGATGTACTAGTTAGGTAGGAGTTCTAATCCCAGATATGGCAACTGTGAAACTGTATGTGTGTTTGTTTGTCTGTGTAGGGATCAATGCTTTTGAGGCCAGTCACAGACACTACACTTTCCATTGCCCTACTTTGGCAAGCCTGCTGATGTCATTCACCTTGAAATATACCTTTGCAGAAGGGCTAGCCCTAAAAGCTCTGTGGTGCATGCTGTAAGTGTGTAATGCTATAGTGTGATGTACTAGTTAGGTAGGAGTTCTATTCCCAGACATGGCAACTGTGAAACTCTGTGTGTGTTTGTTTTTTCTGTGTAGGGATCAATGCTTTTGAGGCCATTCACAGTCAATACACTTTCCATTGCCCTACTTTGACAAGCCTGCTAATGTTATTCACCTTGAAATACACCTTTGCAGAAGGGTTAGCCCTATAAGCTCTGTGGCATGTGCTATAACTGTGTAATGTTCTAGTGTGATGTACTTGTTAGGTAGGAGTTCTGACCCCAGATATGGCAACTGTGAAACTGTGCGTGTGTTTGTCTGTGTAGGGATCAATGCTTTTGAGGCCATTCGCAGTTAATACACTTTCCATTGTCCTACTTTGGCAAGCCTGCTGATGTCATTCACCTTGAAATGCACCTTTGCAGAAGAGCTAGCCCTATAAACTCCCTGACACATGCTATAAATGTGTAATGCTATAGTGTGATATACTTGATAGGTAAGAGTTCTAATCCCAAGCATGGCAACTGTGTGTGTGTGTTTGTGTGTGTGTGGGGGGGGGATCAATGCTTTTGAGACCATTCACAGTTACTGCACTTTCCATTGGTCTACTTTGGCAAGCCTTCTGATGTCATTCACCTTGAAATACACCTTTGCAGAAGGGCTAGTGCTATCAGCTCTGTGGCACATGCTTTAACTGTGTAATGCTATAGTGTGATGTACTAGTTAGGTAGGAGTTCTAATCCCAGATATGGCAACTGTGAAACTCTGTGTGCGTGTTTGTTTGCCTGTGTAGGGATCAATGCTTTTGAGGCCATTCACAGTCACTACACTTTCCATTGCCCTACTTTGGCAAACCTGCTGATGTCATTCACCTTGAAATATACCTTTGCAGATGGGCTAGCCCTAAAAACTCCATGGTGCATGCTGTAAGTGTGTAATGCTATAGTGTGCTGTACTAGTCAGGTAGGAGGTCTAATCCCAGACATGGCAACTGTGAAACTCTATGTGTGTTTGCTTTTCTGTGTAGGGATCAATGTTTTTGAGGCTATTCACAGTCAATACACTTTCCATTGCCCTACTCTGGCAAGTCTGCTGATGTCATTCACATTGAAATACATCTTTGCAGAAGGGGTAGCCCTATAAGTCTGTGGCATGTGCTATAACTGTGTAATGTTCTAGTGTGATGTACTAGTTAGGTAGGAGTTCTGACCCCAGATATGGCAACAGTGAAACTGTGTGTGTGTGTCTGTGTAGGGATCAATGCTTTTGAGGCCATTCACAATCAATAAACATTCTATTGCCCTTCTTTGGCAAGCCTGCTGATGTCATTCACCTTGAAATACACCTTTGCAGATGGGCTAGCCCTATAAACTCCATGGCACATGCTATAAATGCATAATGCTATAGTGTGATATACTTATTAAGTAGGAGTTCTAATCCCAAACATGGCAACTGTGAGACCCTGTGTGTGTGTGTGTGTGTGTGTGTGTGTGTGTGTGTGTGTGTGTGTGTGTGTGTGTGTGTGTGTGTGTGTGTGTGTGTGTGTGTGTGTGTGTGTGTGTGTGTGTGTGTGTGTGTGTGTGTGTGTGTGTGTAGGGATCAATGCTTTTGAGACCATTTGCAGTCGCTACACTTTCCATTGCCCTACTTTGGCAAGCCTGCTGATGTCATTCACATTGAAATACACCTTTGGGGAAAAACTAGTCCTAGAAGCTCTGTGGCACATGCAATAAATGCAGTACACTATAGTAACAATACATGGCTAGGTAGGGTTTGAATCTCAGCACTGTCAAGTGTGTGTGTTTGTCATCAGTATCCTGTATGGAGGCAGCTGTGATTGTGTACTAACAGGACTCATTGTGGGGGCGGGTTTTGCAAATTTCTTATATTGAAGGCCTATTACATGTCACAATGTCCACTTACAAGGACAACAAATGTCAAACAGCAGAGAGGCTGGTGTAGACAATCTATAACCCTACATGTGACATTATGGATTGGGGAACAATATAGGCAACCTTTGCATCACCCAGAGAATACTCTCCACCCATGTCTCATACACAAACACACATAGCTAGGCTACAACCAGTAGATGGCAGTTCCCTGCATATTGCCCACAGATGGTAACCACAGTGTGATTGCAGTGGACTACAGAGGGCATGGCACCTTGTTCCATCCCTACAATAGGCAAATAATTGCTTACAGTGGTCCTTTGCTATGTTCCTCACTGGACGCCTGCAACAACTGTAGAGTCAGCAAATGTAACCCACAAAGGAAATACCATGCCTTATACACATGCCCTGTATGGACAGATGCCACTAACACCAGTGAATACCTGTATCATGCTGTCAATGTAGGTGCAGGATCAACCTCAGTTCCATAGCCAGTTCTCACCACGTGAGGTCAGGAATGCTGCATCATATGATAACAATCTGTCCACACAACATGTCCCAGACACCCCAGGTTCACTTCCACATGTCATAGAACATGTATGTTGGACATGTGCACATCCCAGACACTGTCTATGTTATGGAATACAGAACACATACATAGAAAGCATTGCACAGCACTGCTAACCCACAATAGTAACCCAGATGAGTTGATGGTGAGTACAATACCCACCTAGGTGGGTCAATCCAGAGACTACACACCTGAGCCACACTGCAGACTATTGTCATGTTGCCTGATGCCAAGTTATACCCTTTGCCTAGCCTTGTACAGCCTTCTGGCAAAATCAACCACTACACACCTGTGAAGCAATGAACCCATGCATGTCAGTACTGGCAAACTTGTGTCTGTGTGTGTGTGGAGATTAATAATCTGGAAGCCATTCACACTCACTACACCTCCCATTGCCCTAGTGAAGCATGCCTTCTGATGTCAGTCACCTTGACATACCCTTTGCCCATATATCAGCCTGATAACCTCTGTGGTGCATGTGATACCTGCATAATACTGTAGTGTAGCAAATTAGTTAGTTAGGAATTCTAATCCTGACGTTGCCAACTGTGATAATGCGTGTGAGTCCCTGTGAGAGTGTGGTTGTATCTTCCTTGACACCTGCTTTTCTGGACAGGCACATGTACTACACTTACCTTATCCCTCATTTAACACTGTTGCTGATGTCACTCACCTTAAAAGATACTTTTGGACATCCCTCCAACATGTAAGCTCTGTGGTGCATGCAATAACTGCATAAAAATATAATAGCAATACATAGTCAGGCAGGGGTTTGAACCCCATACTGCTAAGTGTGTGACACCAACATGCTTTGCTTTTACTCTCCTACCCCCTTCCTTTCTTATTTTGTCTCTGTCTGTCTCTCTCACTCCCTCTCTGGTGGATGTGAAAAAGTACACCTGCTTTGCTTAGGCAGCAACTTGTGTTTTGTAAGTGATGCTTGTGATCAGCTGATGGTCTGTGCACAAATTGCAGTCCCCTACTAGCTGATTACATGTGGAACAGCTTTGGTAACATTCCCATAGCCAATTGCATGGAAATACACTCCTTAACTATGAACATTATGTGGGTGTTGGTTCTTTTCATTCACTGTGAGCAGGACTTCATGTTGGTGTTTGACAAACAGCATCACTGAGGGTAGTGGGATATACCTCTTACAACATACACTGTGGAGACAGGCTAACAAACAGGAGGCAGGTGTTCCAGACATGAGGAGAGAATGTAAGTCTTACTGTTCTACATTTGAAGTAATGTTGGTTTAACAGGGTTTGTGTGGCTATGGCTGCTCTACATGATTTAATACCTGTCATGACAGTGCTATGTGGTTGAGGAATCTCTCACCTGTAGGGCTATCTACAGACTGGCCAGTGTTTGGAGTCTTACACATGTTGTATTACTCACAGATGTCCTATCTTTAGAAATGCAGCATCATACTCTGAGGATTGCAGTCAGTACATGGTGACAACCATGTGAGTTACTGACTTCATATTCCTCAGAAGACATATGTCACAACAAACCCTGTTACAGCAGTAAATGTATGGGCTCATCACAGCAACATGTCAATATTGGTGCTGTGTTTCTGCCTCCAGCCACAACTCTGTCCACCTTTGTATATATGTCATGCAGTAGGAGGTGCATATGTTCAGTACACCATTATTTACTGACATCATACCTGAGTAGCCAGTGAGATATCAGACTGCGAGACATGTTATGTATAGTAGGGCTTATATTTGAGGACAAATCCTGGACATTCTGTTGTAGTGTGTACAGTAGTGGGTCTGTGCACTTATGGTGATTGTTGACAGAGTGTTTATTGTGAATATGCACCTTAGTCTGTGTACAGACTGTGGTAGATGTCATTGTTCTTGGTCCTGTTCTATCTGATGTTGCATGCTGCTCCAGTGTATGGTACCCTATCAGCGTACATGTTTGTAGGACCAAACCCACACATGTCCCATATCACAGTCAGGCATCGGAATACACTGTGCATTGGTTCAGTATATGTAGGGTTAGTGTGTGAGTGACACATATGAGGATGGTGCTGACCACACAGTCCATATACTGTAATATTAAGCACACTTACTACATGTGGCTGTGGCTGTGTTCAGATTGGTTGTGGATATGCGCTTTCACACAGGTGTCTGTTACTCCATGCTGTTACATGCCTGTAGAGCCTACTATATTTGTAGGTACATGTGTATTCCCCCATAAGAAATGTAAGCCAGTGTTGTGGAAGCCTGCCTGTAGTTTGCACAGTGCTTTGTGACATGCCTAGCAGCTCAGTGTACTTACTCAGTGTGATGTTATGTCCAGATATTTGTCAGATGTACTGCTGCCGGACCACCATAACTGTTGTGTATTTCTGACAAAGCAGTGGGATCCTGTACAGATGTATGTCACTAACTAGTGGCTAGTATTTGGGCTTGTGATCTCTGCTCCTCTGGTTGTTATGTATCAGGTCAGACAGGAGAGCATATCTATTCCAGTATTTACGTGATATCCCCATTTACATGGCTGTAAACATCCACTTTGTCAGGCTTAGTCCACACGTCTTGCACTAAGGAGTTCTGTGTATACCTCTGGACTATCCAGAGTGTGTCAGACTGTCCACATTTATTGGTCATATCTCTGCTATATTCCACAGGATCATTACTGTGATTTCTGTGGTACTGCACTATGATGATCTTATGATGTCTGCCAGTAACTGATGGCATACATGCAGACCTCCCAACCGTCCCAAATTACTCAGTTTTTACTGAGATTTGGGGTCCAAATGAAGGGGTGCCACAATTCCTGTGTGGCACCCCTTCATTTCCGATTTCTTTGCTGTTTTTTTTTTTAATTCGTACTGTCGGAGCTGACGTAATCATGTGCGCGATCATGTCAGCTCTGCCAGCACTACCAGCCAGTCAGAATTGAGCTCAAGTAGCTCACGTCATCATTTCCAGCTGGCTGCGAGCGGGAATTGTTTAAACGGCAGCACTAACAAGCAGCAGGATGTAATGGCAGGCAGTAATGCTCACTTCATTTTTCGGCAGTAAATGCTCATTTTTTTTTTGCAGCAGGATGTAATGGCAACAGATGGCAGTTTTGTCCAGGCAGTGCATAAATGGAGAACTACAGGCACCATTGAATTACTGCAGGATGTAATGGCAGGCAAGAATGGAGAAAGCACTCTGGGAATTAGGTAAGGAAGTAAAGGGTGTGTGTGTGTGTGTGTGTGTGTGTGTGTGTGTGTGTGTGTGTGTGTGTGTGTGTGTGTGTGTGTGCGTGTGTGTGTGCGTGCGTGCGTGTGTGTGTGTGTGTGTGTGTGTGTGTGTGCGCACCATAATTGTCGTGTATTATATAGCCATAAACCCTTCTAGACAAAACAGTGTAAGCAGTTAGATAATTGCATTTTCAGAATGTCCAGGAAAAATTAAAGTCAAACAGTAGATTGCCTTTTTGGTCTGTGATGCAGCAGAGCTTATTTACTTTTTTCCCCACTACATGAAAACTTTAACGTGGAGCAGTCTGACATGCATGTAATATTCCAATTTCCACAACATTGCTAATATGTTAAATTGAGTGCGCAGTTAAGTAATTTCTTTTACTGTATTCATTTTGAAACTGTAAATTGGATCTTTAGCACGATCGTTGAGGCTTGTTATGTTAAAAAAAACCTTTTGCAGGGGTTGGAGGTTGGTAATGGCCATGTACTGCATCTGGCTTAGTTGGAAACTGTGCTTTAGTTTAATGGTTGAGGTCCTGACCAAGTGCATGTGTGTAAATACCCACTTGTGATTTAAGGAGATAACCATAGTTCTCGATGTCCAAAGTTTTATGGAATGTTTGGCTCATACCTTTGGTCTGTTTCTCTTAAAATTTGTGGTTTTCTAACAAATCGGTGAGAAGTTGAACTGAGTTCGCTAAATGATAGCCATTTAAGTTTGTCTTCCTATCTTTCAGGAAATGCATGGAAAAATACAACATTTTATTGCAGCAACTTTTCTAAGATTATACAAGCAATGTTTAAAATGTGTCCCTGTTTTGGGCTTTTCTCACCCCCCAAATACATTTTGACTTTTCCAGATTTCTTGTGCTGCATAGTTCTTCAGGTGCAGAGAAGTTTAGTGCTGGTTATGCCAAATCTGTTTGTAGTGTTAGTAGCACAACAGAGAGAAGTTAATACTTTCTTTTGATGCAGAAGATTGTGGGTTCATTGTGAAACCGTATTGCTTTGTTTAGCAAATTATTTGTGCATTGTGCTATAAAATGTTGTTCTTCTTCTTTCGGCTTTTCCCGGTTAGATTTCGCCTCAGCGGAACTCTGGTCCGCTAATGATTGGCAGTAGATTTTTTTTTATGGTGCTGAGGTGCCAGCTCAATGGCCAAACTTTAATGAAGGCACGCCCATTTACGCATAGGTTCATAGATTTACGCATGTCTTTCGAATGCAACTCAGTTGCAGGGAGGACATGCAGACTCCACACAGAAGGCGCTCCAGCTGAGAATTGAACGGGAGAACCTCTTGCTGTAAGGCGTCAACGCTTCCGCTGCACCACCGCGGCTTCCAAAATAAAATCCAAATAATCATTGTAGAAGTAAAGCAGTATGCACATTAGTGTTTATGGTAAATGGAGCAAAATAGCCAGGTAATGGGACATTAGAATGGCTGCAGGGGGACTCTGGTGCCATATTTTGATTGTCTGTCCTTTAGTTTGTGTTGGTATCCCACCATTCCATTGGAGTGGGTGGGGTTACATAATTATGTATGCAAATTGCATGTTAATCAGCATACAGATTTGTACCTATTTTTCATGGGCCTTGTCCAGATTTTTGATGTTTCCAGGTTAAGAGGTATGCGTACATGTCAATATTAAATGTGACATCTCACACACAACATTTCTGTTAAGACAACCCCTGTTACAGTAACAAGAGTCTACATTTATACCTGTAAAACTTACATGACATCCCCTTTCACTAAGAGGTTTCGACTATTGGTGCTAAGGTTTGACTCCACTACATGTTCTGGACATATGTTAAACATATATGTATGTATATATATATATATATATATATATATATATATATATATATATATATATATATATATATATATATATATAGATAGATACACACACATATATATATAGGTATATATATCTATATATATATATATATATATATATATATATATATATATATATATATATATATATATATATATATATATATATATATATATATATATATATATATATATATATATATATATATATATATATATATATATATATATATATATATATATATATATATATATATATATATATATATATATTTGCCTGACTGAATTGTTTTATATATTTCTGGCATTGTTTTCTGTTTCTCATCTGTCCTGAAACAGTTTTTCCCCTCCCTCCCACCATATTCTTGTGGTGTTGTTATAGTTGGTGGCTTTGCAGTTGCATACTCCTACTGTAAATTTGAACTGGAACACACCTCCCAGTCTGGTGTTCACTCTACTTAATACAGAGAGAACATTAGAGAAGGCCAGCCCACTTAGGTTCTTAACCTTGAATTTTTCTGAATATTCCTTCTGCTCCTTCTTCCTCTCTCCTTGCACTTTACTTAAAAATTGCACTTTATTTTGCTTTTGCATCTTCTTAAAAGTATTCAAATGTATTTATTCTGCTCCATTTATTACTGCTTGGTAGTAGCCTGATTAAATTGTAACTGTTATTCTAAGCCTTTTGGATTAAGAACTTGGGCTCCAGACCAGTTGTTTTGCATTAAGAATTTTTGTGGTCTGCCCTGTTGTGGCAGGACAGGTAGCTTACATCCTTCTAAGTTGGGAACTGCTGATTGAAGGCTCAGTGTTTGTTATTCTAAAAGTGTATTAGTTCTGGTTAAATCACTTGGGCTTCCAGCCAGTTATTTTTCATTAAGAAGGTTTGTGGTCTGCACTCTTGTGGGGAGGAGAGGCTAGATTATGCCCTTCTGAGCTGGGAATTGCTGGTTAAAAGCTTATTGTGCCTGCTTATTTGAACTGTTTCTTTCTGAAATTGGTGTGCCTTGTTTGCTGTAGCATAGACTAGATTCAGATATGCTGAATCTAGCTTTGTTTGTATAACTTGAGCACTAATCCAGGCCATCTTTTTTGGAGAAGGTTCCCCTGCACCCTAGTGACAGGAGTGTGCAGTTACAACTTGTCTGGTTGAAGACTGATGGAACAGGGCTCATTTTTGAGCTTTTTTACTAGTTAATTTGGTAATTTGTTTAAATCAGTTTGCTTGTTTTTTATTGTTATATAAAAAATTGCACTTTATTCATCTGCTTTTCCTGTGTTTCTTCCTACTTTATTACTTTATTTTGTGTTTGCTGCTTGTTCTTAGAAGTACTTAATTGCATTTATTCTGCTCCATTTATTACAGCTTGTTAGTAGCCTGATTAAGTTTTAACTGTTATTCTAAGCATTTGGTTGAAGCACTTGGGCTTCAGACCAGTTGTTTTACATTAAGAAGGTTTGTGGTCTGCACTGTTGTGGCAGGACAGGTAACTTACATCCTTCTAAGTTGGGAGTTGCTGATTGAAGGTTTAGTGTCTGTTATTCTAAAAGTGTATTCGTTCTGGTTTAAACACTGGGTTTCTGGCCAGTTATTTTACATTAAGAAGGTGCGGTCTGCACTCTTTTGGGAAGAGACAGTAGATTCTGCCCTTCTGAGATGGGAGTTTCTGGTTAAAGGCTTATTGTGCCTGCATATTTGAACTGTTTCTTTCTGAAATTGGTACACCTTGTTTGCTGTAGCATAGACTAAATTCAGATCTGCTGAATCTAGCTTTGGTTGTATAACTTGAGCACTAATCCAATCCAGACCATATTTTTTGGAGACAGTTCCCCTGCACCCTAGTGGCAGGAGTGTGTGGTTAGAACTTGTCTGAAAACTGCTGGAACAGGGCTCAGTTAATTGGCTAATTTGTTTAAATCAGTTTGCTAATTTGCTACTGTTATAAAAAATACACTTTCTGCATCGCTGCTTAGCTAGTGTTAAACTATTCCCGGTGCCATAAAGTCTGCTAGTTAAATTTTACCTTAAAACTAGCCAGTTTATTAGTTTTAGCACTCAGATCTATTTCTTTGGGCTCAGCACTTGTTCAGAACTTGTAAGCACTAAATAAGCTACAAATTACTACAGCACTCAACTTTCCTCACTTGTCTAGAGGAAACAGTTTTTAGCACTTAATATATAAGCACCTATCCAGGCATGTCTAAGGGTCAGCTCCCGGTGTTTTCTCCTGTCTACCTGATGAATCTGGGCATCTTGGAGCAATGCAGCAATTGCTTCATATACACAGACAACCCTCTACTCTTACCAGCCAACACTACAACCTGTGAGAGATGCACTTATATAGCCAAACTGGAAGCAAAGCTCTCTTCACCCAAGACTGGACTAGACAGTCAAGAGGAGAAGGTAAACCCTTGCACCACACCACACTAATCACATAGTCCCTACACCACCAAAACAGACACATAGAAACACAAAACACACACCTACATATGCGGAGGCTCTCAATAAACATCTGCTCAAGCAACAGAGACCTCCAAAGCAATAACGGAAGCAACCTCCACCCCCCAACACAACCCAAATGACACATAGCCCACAAACTCAGCGTGCCATTCAACCACAGCCCATAAGGCATAACAACGTACCTAAAACTCTAGTCATAGGTGACTCTATAGTCAGGCACACTGATGTTCCACTCACAAGGCTAAACAAGGAGAAAGTTACTGTCAGCTGCCTGTCAGGTACCTGGATCTGCTTCATAATGCACGTACTCAGGTCATTCCACAACAAGTACAAATATGACTCTGTCATTGTCCATGTTGGTTTGAATGACCCGAGACGTACCTCCCTGGACTACATGAAAAGAGACATGGAGGAACTCTCCAATCTTGTAACCCAGGCAGGTATGACCTAGCCCTGAGTAGCATCCTGCCATCACCCAGAATGATACCACAGACCAAGGACAAAATGATTGACTTCAACAACTGCCTAAGCTTCTGGTGTCATTCTAAGGGGATCCAGTATCTGTCTGCCTCAGATGACATGATCAACAGACCACAATGCTTTGCCAGAGATGGCTTGCACCTGTCACCCTTGGGATTCCGGATACTAGCTAAAGCTCATATTACCCCTATAATGCCTTTTTTAGGCAAGGTTCAAATGACAAATTCACCACCGTAACTGGTACAAGCAAACAAAATCTGAGGGTAATGCTACTCAATGCTAGACGTCTAAACCTCAAAATGAATTCACTAGAGGCACTCCTTAAAATGGAGAACATCGACATCTGTGCAGTGACATAGACCTGGTTCAAGGCTCCAGAGAGCACCCCTGCATTACCAGGCTATAATTCATACCACACCATTCAGCCACCTAACCTGGACAGAAACACTAAATGCAGAGGCATGTCCATATTCATTAAGGATATCCACACCTCCAGGCAAGTTGCTCAGCATAATGCATCAGAGATTATCCAAGTGCAACTAACTCTGGGCAAGACTGCAGTCCAAATTGTAACTTCCTACAGATCCCCCACCATGCCCCAGGATTCCAACTCATCATTTCTTGATACACTGGAAAATATTAGGGAAACACCCAACACCCTCATAATGGGCGATTTCAACTACCTCACCATTAACTGGGAAAACTACTCATGTACCAACTCTTTTCCTCAATGTTTTCTGGAATTCATAAATCCAATGCCTTGAATCAACCAATCCACACCCCCACCATGGGCAACAATATCCTAGACGTGGTCATTACCATCATGGGCGACTGGCATTCCACACCAGAGGTCAATTCCTCATTGGTCAGATCTGACCACAAGCTAATCACCATAGACATCCACATCCCGTTCCCACCCCCATTAGGGAAACCACCGTAAAAAATTTCTCCAAAGCCAACTTCACTCTTCTTAAGACACAAGTGACACACTTCATGACACCTGTGCACACGGACAACAGAGGTACGACTGCTGAATCCTACACAAATGCACTTTATAAGCACCTACATGAGTGAATAGATCATGCTATCCCTAACAGAACCAAGATGCTATCCTCCAAAAAAAGGAAGCCAGTCTAGTGCTCCACTGCCATAAACAAACTCTGCAACAGAAGAAAGAAACAGTTGCAAAAAAGAGTAAAATCCAATGATTGGAGGAACTCCCTGGTCAGCCTCAGTAAGAAGCTGGGATCCCTCATAAAATCCACCAAAGCTAGTTACAAAAACAAAATTGCCACTGATTCTAAAGACAACCACAAAGCATTCTATAGCTATATCAAGAATCTCAATGGCAACACTCAGATCTGCTCTGAGTTACAACACAATGGCACTAAGTATACAGAACCAACTGATATTGCCAAGATTCTGGCAGATAGGTTCAGTGTAAACTTTACCCCTCTCTCACCCCCTAAAGGGCCCATCTCTATACCGGAAGAATGCAAAGTTCCTGTAATCATGGCTGTACAGGTAAAAACCACACTCTCCAAAGGCAAGAACACTGCATACATGGGACCTGACAACATCCCAGGCTTCTTTCTACATAAACTACAGAATGAACTGGCACTCCACCTAAGCATCATGTTCAATCATAGCCTCACTGCAGGCTTTATGCCCACTGAATGGTGCACAGTGACAGTTATCCCACTCCACAAAGAGGGAGCCACCATGGACCCTGGCAACTACCGCCCCATTAGCCTAACGAGCCTGGTCTGTAAGGCCACGAAATGTATCATCATGGAACTTATAAACAAAGACATTGGTAATCTTCAAACTCTGGACACCACCCAGTTCAGGTTTGTAAAAGGCCAATTATATCTCCTAAACCTGATAGACTTCTTTGAAGCAGTCACCAAAGCCGTAGACGAGGGTAATGTGGTTCAGACAGCCTATCTAGATCTCGTCAAGGCTTTTGACACCATCCCACACTATAGAATTATAGCTAAACTCACTAAACTAGGTATAAATCCCTATGTCACAAGATGGGTTGCCAACTGACTCACTGACAGAACCCACACTGTGAAAGTAGCAGACTCCAAATCTGACTTCAAGCCAGTGACGAGTACCACAGGATTCAGTTCTGGGTCCTCTCCTGTTTGGTATCTACTTTTCTGAAGTACAGGCTAACAAAAAAGGTCTTTGGCTAACAAAATTCACAGATGACTGCAAACTAGGAGCCATAATCGAAACTCCTAATGATGTGGACATCCTACAAAAGGGCCTCACTGAGACAGATGCCTACGAAAACAAAATTGCCACTGATTCTAAAGACAGCCACAAAGCATTCTATAGCTATGTCAAGAATCTCAATGGCAACACTCAGATCTACTCTGAGTTACAGCACAATGGCACTAAATATACAGAACCATCTGATATTGCCAACATCCTGGCAGATAGGTTCAGTGTTAACTTTACCCCTCTCTCACCCCCTAAAAGGCCCATCTCTATACCGGAAGATTATGGCTCCCAGTTTGCAGTCATCTGCGAACTTTGTTAGCCAAAGACTTTCTGTGTTAGCCTGTACTTTAGAAAAGTAGCCATGTCAAAGCCATGGCCTCAAGCTCAATGCCAAAAAGTGCATTGTCATCCCCTTTGGTAAAAACTCTGTACCCATGAGCTACCACATAGGTGGTAGTCTACTTAACATCGAAAGTGTGATAAAATACCTTGGGACACAGGTGAACAGTAGTCTCTCCCTTGATAGTCACATTGCCAGAGTAGTCAGGAAATCCTTCTACATGGCACACCTCATCACAAAAGGTTTTTCATCCAGGAAAAAAGAGGTAATTGTTCCACTCTACTTGTCACTCATTCGACCCATTATACAGTGCAATGTGCCTTTTGGTATGTACCTCACAAGACATCTACAACAACTGGAAAGGCTGCACAAATACCTCACAAAGAAGATTACCAGCCTCAAACAGATGCCCTACATAGACCGTCTTAAAAAACTCCAGCTTTACTCCGTCGCATATCGAGTACTCAGAGGCGATCTCTGCCTAACATACAAAGCTCTGTCAAACCCAGATCTGTTGGACATGCTCCACTTAAAAAATACCACTCCCTCCAAGCTACACGCTCTAGGGACCTAAACCTTGTCACCACAATAAACAGAACATGCTGCAGGGATAGATTCCTGTCCCAGAGACTTCCCATACTCTGGAACAAACTACCTATCTGTATCAAACAAAGCTCCTCATTAGCACTCTTTAAAAAAAATCTTGATGATTGGATGGGAAATAGGAAATTCACCCTGGGAAGCACCTCTGGGGCTCTTCTTGACAGGGGCACAAGAAAATAATTTTCGCCAGGGTACCTTTTTGGCTCGGCTTATATAGGCCCTAGGGCCAATAGCCTAGTACTTACCTATGAACCTATGAACCTATATATACATACATATATGGATATATATATATATATATATATATATATATATATATATATATATATATATATATATATATATATATACATATACAAACACACACACACACACACACATATATATATATATATATATATATATATATATATATAGATATATAGATATATATATATATATATATATATATATATATATATATATATATATATAGATATCTACATATATAGACCTATATATATATATATATATATATATATATATATATATATATATATATATATATACACACAGATAGATCTTTATATGACCATATATATAATGCAATACACAGATGTTTATAAATATGTATCTAAGCATATATATATATGCGTATGTACATGTACACATATATCTACATATGTACACATATATCTACGTATATATATATATATATATATATATATATATATATATATATATATATATATATATATATATATATATATATATATATATATATATATATATATATATATCTCCATATCCTTATGTGTAAACATGACTGTTGTATATACCTTCCCAGATGTATCACACCGTATTTATCTGATATGTTTATATTTAGATATAACAACATATGTGATTCAACAGTAATATCGCTAACAAGTACTACACAATTGTAGAAGTTATAGCAGTTGTTCAATATTATTCTGTATGTGTACTGACAGATATATTGGAAAAAACAACTGTTTTCACAGCTGTGATGGCTTAGTGGTTAACTGCTGTGATATAGTGTACAGGGTCCTGGGTTCAAGACCTGCAAGGACTGTTTATTTTGTTGCTGGGCAGAACAAAGGCTGTTGGATACAGAGTTGTTAAGGTAGTTTTGAGCAGCTTTAAGCAGGTTTGCATGGGTTTGTGTGACGGTAAGCATTGCTAATGTACGGTTAAATGAATACCCACTTACACCATGTAGGTGTCCCTCTGCATCTGAAATGTTTGTATGTTTTATCTGCTTTTCTGTATATATAGACTTCTCCGTATATGTAGACTAGCTACTTATTCTGCTGTGTTACTTCCTCTTAAATCGTTTTTCAGTTGTGCACTTGCCTTGCTTCATTTAAAAAAGTGTTAAA
Source organism: Protopterus annectens (assembly GCF_019279795.1). Taxonomy (NCBI): domain Eukaryota; kingdom Metazoa; phylum Chordata; order Ceratodontiformes; family Protopteridae; genus Protopterus; species Protopterus annectens. Next base: position 1,422,865,238 of record NC_056726.1, read on the forward strand.
TTGCTAATTTTGTAGAGTTTCAATTGCATTTATTGTCTAGAACTATACACTCAAGTGTGTTAGCCTTTTCTGTGTTTATTTACTGTATTATTGCATTGTTTAGCCTGTTTCAACAAAAAAAATACTATCTTGTTTGCTCGTTTCCCACCTTTACTAGCCAGTACATATCCCAAGCTTTGCTTGTCTCAGGACTCTATTTTCTGTGCTCAAAGCTGTCTAGACCTTGCATTGGTAGAGGGAAGTCCTACTGCATACCAGTGGGACTGGTGAGCATTGTACTGCCTATCTAACGCTAGAGAAGTGGTTTCCAGCTCTGAAATTGCAATTTTATTAGCCTTTTGGGCTGATTTCTATCCCTTTCAACTTTCTGGCTTAAAAATGCATGTGTTTGCACATTTTCACATCGTGCAGCACTGCAAGGCTACACTTAAACTATTCCAGGTGCCAGAAAGTCTGCTCTTCAAATTTTCCCTTAAAACTAGCTGGTTTCTCAGTAGTAGTACTAAAATCTGAACCCCTCTGACTAGCACTTGCTCTAGAACCTGCTGGAAAGCACTAGGAAGCCTGAAACAGATACAAGCGCTCAGCACTCCTTCTCAATAAGGAGAAATTAATCATAGGCACTAAACAGCCTATAATTGCAAAGTACCTTGCAAAGGTAAGGGAAAGCTCTTAAACTTTACATAAAAGCACCTAAACAGGCATGTCCAAGGGTCAGCTTCCAGTGATTTCTCCTGTCCACCTGGTGAATCTGGGCATACTGGGGCAATGCGGCAACTGCCTCATTTACACAGACAATCCTCTCCTCCTACCACCCAACACTACAACCTGTGAGAGATGCACTTACATAGCCAAACTGGAAGCAAAGCTCTCTCCTGCCAAGATTGTGCTAGACAGTAAAGAGGAGAAGGTTAACACCTGAATCACACCTCAAGCAACTCATAGCCCTTCAAAACCCACACCATCAACACCCACACATCGCAGCACTAAACCCACATATGCGGAGGCCCTTAACATTAACCTGCCCAAGCAACAAGGACCTCCAAAGCCGAAACACAAACAAACACCAGTCACAACCAAAGTGACACATAGCTCACAACACCAGTGTGCCACCCAACAACAGCCCATAAAGCAAGACAATGTACCCAACACTTTAGTCATAGGTAACTCTATAGTCAGGCACACTGATGTCCCACTCACCAGGCTGAACAAGGAGAAAATTACAGTCAGCTACCTGTCGGGTGCCAGGATCCGCCACATAACGCATGCACTCAAGTCACTCCACAACAAGTACAAATACAACTCTATCATTGTCCATGCTGGAGTGAATGACTTGAGACGTACCTCCCTGGACTACATGAAAAGAGATATGGAAGAGCTCGTGGATCATGTGACCCAGGCAGGTATGACCCTAGCCCTGAGTAGCATCCTGCCTTTGCCCAGAATGATACCACAGTATAAGGTCAAAATGATTGACTTCAACAATTGGCTAAGCTTCTGGTGTCATTCAAAGGGGATCCAGTATCTATCTGCCTGGGATGACATGATCGACAAGCCACGATGCTTTGCCGGAGATGGTCTGCACCTGTCACCCCTGGGATTCAGGTTACTGGCTAAAGCTCTTGCCACCCCTATAGTGCCTTTTTTAGGCAAGGTTTATAGGGCAAAACCACCACTGTAACAGATACAAGCATGCACAATCTGAAGGTAATGCTATTCAATGCTAGAAGTCTAAGCCTCAAAATGGACTCTTTTGAGGCACTCCTAAAAATGGAGAAAATTGACATCTGTGCATTAACTGTGACCTGGTTCAAGACTCCAGAGAGAACCCCTGCAATACCAGGTTACAACTCTTACCACACTTTTCGGCCACCAAACCAAGACCGAAACACTAAAGGTGGAGGAGTGTCCATATTCACCAAGGATATTCACACCTCCAGGCTAGTTGCCCAACACAATGCATCTGAAATTCTCCAGGTGCAACTAATTCTAGGTAAGGCTGCAATCCAAATTGTAGCTTGTTACAGATCCCTCACCATGCCCAAAGATTCTCACTACACCTTTCTAAATATACTGGAAAATATTAAGATACAACCAAACACCCTAATACTGGGTGATTTCAACTACCCTGCCATTAAATGGGAAAACTACTCAGGTACCAACTCCTTTTCCCAACGGTTCTTGAAATTCATAAATTCCATCACCCTGGATCAACTAATCCATTGTCCCACCAGGGGCTCCAATATCCTAGACCTGGTCATTACCAACTTGAGAGATAAATGCTCCACATCAGTGGTCACCCCCTCATTGGTCAGGTCTGACAATAAGCAAATCACCCTTGACATCCACATCCCACCCCCACCCCCCAGTAAGGAAACCTCCTTAAAAAACTTCTCCAAAGCCAACTTCAAGCTACTGAAGTCTGAAGTGACAAACTTCACAACACCCATGCAGACAGGATCTGGAAGTTCGACTGCAGAATCCTACACTAAGGCACTGTACGAGCACATCCACTCGTGCATGAATCGTGCTATCCCAAATAGAACCCAGATGCTCTTCTCCAAAAAAGGAAGCCAATCTGATGGTCCCCTGCTACAAACAAACTATACAACAGAAGGAAGAAACTGTTGCAAAAAAGCGGAAAATCCCAGGATGCAAAAAACTCCCTCACCAGCCTCAGTAAAAAGTTGAGATCCCTCATAAAATCCTCAAAAGCTAGTTACGAAAATAAAATTGCCAAAGCTTCCAAAGACAACCACAAGGCATTCTATAGTTATGTCAAGAATCTAAATGGCAATGCTCAAATCTGATCTGAGTTACAACAGAATGGCATTAAATATACTGATCCCAAGGATACTGCCAATATCCTGGCAGATCGATTTAGTGCCAACTTCACCCCACTCTCACCCCCTAAAGGGCCCATCTCAATACCAAAAGATTGCAAATTCCGATAATCACAGCCACACAGATAGAAACCGCACTCTCCAAAGCTAAGAATACAGCATCCATGGGACCAGATGACATCCCAGGCTGTGTACTACATGAACTACAAAATGAACTGGCACCTCACCTAAGTGTCATGTTTAATCATAGCCTCACCTCAGGCTTCATGCCCACTGAGTGGCACACAGCTACAGTTATCCCGCTCCACAAGGGAGGATCCACCTTGGATCCCAGGAACTACCGTCCCATCAGTCTGACAAGCCTGATTTACAAGGTCATGGAACGCATTATCATGGAACTTATAAACAAAGACATTGGCAACCTTAAAACACTGGACCCCACCCAGTTTTGGTTTGTGAAGGGCCAATCTTGTCTCCTGAATCTGATTGATTTCTTCAAATCAGTCTCCAGAGCTGTGGATGAGGGTAAGGCAGTCCACACAGCCTATCTGGACCTTGCCAAGGCCTTTGACACCATCCCCCACTCTGGAATCATATATAAACTTACTAAGCTGGGCATAAATCCCTACGTCACTCGATGGGTTGTTAACTGGCTTACTGACAGAACCCAGACAGTAAAAGTAGCCGACTCCAAATCCAGCTCCAGACAAGTGACAAGTGGAGTACCTCAGGGTTCAGTCGTGATACCACTCTTGTTTGGCATCTACTTCTCTGAAGTACAGGCCAACACTAAGGGACTCTGACTGACAAAGTTTGCAGATGACTGCAAACTGGGAGCCATTATTGAATCCCCAAATGATGTGTATATTCTACAAAAGGGCCTTACAGAAACAGATGCCTGGTGCCAGAGCCATGGGCAAAAGCTTAATGCCAAAAAATGTATAGTTATCCCCTTTGGAAAAAAACATGCACCCATGAATTACCACATAGGTGGCAGGACACTAAACATCGAAAGTGTGATGAGAGACTTAGGGACACAGGTGGACAGTGGTCTCACTTTTGATAACCACATTGCCACAACAGTCAGGAAATCTGTCTATGTGGCACACCTCTTCACTAAGGGCTTTTCATCCAGAAAAAAGGTGGTCATTGTCACACTGTACTCATCCATCTTTAGACCCTTTATAGAGTATAAAGCCCCGTTTGGTATGTACCTCACAAGACATCTGCAACAGCTGGAAAGGCCACAGAAATACCTCACTAAAAGAATCACAGGCCTAAAGCAGATGCCATATACTGACCGTCTAAACAAACTCCAGCTATACTCTGTGGCATATCATCTACTCAGAGGCAATCTCTGCTTAACATACAAAGCCATGTCAAACACTGAGCTGTTGGACATGCTCCACTTAAAGAAATCCCAATCCCTCAGAGCCACACGCTCCAGGGATCTAAACCTTGTCATCACAATGAACAAAACATGCTGGAGGGATAGGTTCCTGACCCAGAGACTCCCCATACTCTGGAATAGACTGCCCATACATATCAAGCAGAGTGCCTCATTGGCCCTCTTCAAAAGGAACCTTGATGATTGGATGGGAGATAGGAAATTCACCCCGGTGATCATGTCAGTCGCCCTGCTAGACAGGGGCCTGGAGAAGTAAATATTGTGGGAAGAAATATCCAGGGAATTGTTATGGCTAGGCTTGCATAGGCCCTAGGGCCAATAGCCTAGTACCAACCTATGAACCTATGAACCAGTGCGCAAATATGCTTAGCAGTTACATTTAAGTAATGCTTCCACCTTCATAGCATGGCTCAGCCCTGGTAACCAGTGCTCACATAATAATAAATAATAAAATAGTAGGGTAATGACATCTTTAATAAGTGTATTTATTGCCATGTACATAACATGCATCTATGTGCTGTCATTACAGTAGCAAGTGGTGTGAGTATACTGTCAGGGACACCTGAGTATATATGGCTTGTACAACACTCTTTTCCATTTGAATGTGTTACATACAAGGGTAGTATCCCAGGTTATATGCAGTCACACTGACATGTAGTGTTTCATTACGTTACTGCTGCTGACAGTGCTTTTCCAAGTAAGAGTAGATTGCAGATTGTAGTACTAGAACCAAACAACCCTGCATGTAAAGATGGACTCTGAGTCCTCACTGTCATGTTCTTGGTGTGTGAGCTGTGTCTCATTAAATAATTCCTACTGGTTATTGATCTGACATGTGGATATTAACTGCAGACTACTGTGTGCATAGGACATATCACTGAAGGCTACTGTCATGTAGTAATGGCATACCTATCGGTGTCAGACATCTATCTGTCAACACATTCATTCTAATGCATAGCCAGTTGGCTAGTTGATGTCTGTCTGTCCTCTGTACAGATGTGCAGATGTCATGTATCCATCTTGGCTGCTTACTGTCGTTCTATGCCTGACTGACACTGACATGTCTGCCCAGCTGTGTTATGAATGCCACAGCTAGGAATTATCACCCTGTACACACCACATTTCATAGATACCTTAACTACACAACCACAGTCAACATAACATGCTTGCGTACAGGTCTCCAAGACAGACACTGAGCATGTTATGTAATACATGTTGCATACATGTCAACTGGAGCACCTCACTGGCCCTCATCAAGAGGCAACCAGATGAATGGATGTTGCATGTAACTCTCACCCTGAGAATCACCACTGTGATATCTGTTGATAGATGGCCTGCTGGCACATGGCAGGTGGCATGATATCACTGTACACACATCCCCTACACTTCCCATCTCTCCATGGACAGTAGCCTGGTACTCACCTATGAAAACCTGCACTGAAAGACCCTAGTACTGACAAATGTGTACATGTGCATTACTGAGAATAACAGTGTCTGTGTGTGTTTATAGACCTGTAGTTGATAATACCCTGAGGCCCTCCACACCCACCGCACCCCCATTGCCATAGTTAGATGTGGCTGCTGCTGTACCAGACATTACATGAACCTTGTTACACTCTTATCCATAATGGCTACCTGGGGGTTGCAGTACCAGCACAACACTGTTGTAAAAATGGGTTGATAGGCATAGGATAGCCTCTGAGTTCTGGCAAGTGTGTGTATGTGTGCATGTGTGCATATTTGTAGGATTCAGCATTCTAAGGCCACATTCTCTTAATACAATATGCCTTGCCACACAGTATTAGGGATAGTGATGTTTCTGACCATATGAGAGCCATGAAAATGCATCACCCTACTATCTCTGTGGCATGTGCATTAGATGCATATCCCTGTAGTAGCACTCTTGGGATAGAAAAGGAGTTGTATTGCAGTCCTGGTCAATGTGTGATGGTGGGTATGTCAGAGTGTTATCATGGGTTTCAGTGCATACAGTATCTACTGTGGGGTGTGGTTACTGGGTATACTGTCTTTACACCATGGTACTCCCAGTACATGTCCTATGTTCCATTGTATGAGGACCACTGCCACCATCAACCGTACATGTAACTGATAAGACTATCCAGCCCAGTTATGCATGTGCTGTGTGCACCTTATCTGTAACAGAATGGACACACTGACAAGGTAGTTAGCACTGATAATCCCAGGTGTCTCAGATGTGTGTATGACTGACTGTTATGTGTTTGTCAATGTGTATATGACAGTATGTCACACTATGTATTGTCCATACACAACCAGTACATCCCCCATTACCATACTGTACAGGCCTGGGGATGTTCCTCATGTAACATGTAACCTGGAACACACCTCATCCTAAAAGCTGTGGGGTGTGTGCAATTAAGGCCACACACATCCATAGCACTACATACCTAGGTAGGGGCTCTAGTCCCAGTGTTGCCAAGTAAGAGTGTGTGTGTGTATGTGAAGGAATCTACTTCCGTTTGCAGAGTATACATGTCACAGGAGGTCATTTGTCTAAGAACTGCCTGGCAAATGCTAACATTTCACAGGTATCATCCACTGGAAATACATTCCATCACAACTAGTGGTAGATGTGTAAATGCCCTCTTTCCCACTGTACAGCTGTATACTTAGGTTGGTATATAAAGCTGGGTGTGGCTCTTGTGGACACAGCCACCATCATTGCAGTTACAGTTTAGTGTATGTCCCACTTAGCTGGCCGTAATACTGCACATTTCATGTTAACAGGTTAAGTAGCTGTCTATCACACTATCTGCAGTTCTACAGCACCTCTCACCCTCAAAAGGGTAGGGCTGTGCCACCCACACCATATGTTTACTGAGTCAAGGATTGCACTACATTGGGGAAGGGGAAATATACCCTGCCAGTACCATCGTCAATGACATTAAACTAGCAGACTGCTTATTTCCCAATGTGTTGTTGTGCCTGTTCTGTCTTGGTGGATGGGTTCCTTGCACAAGTACATCCATCCATGTGTACAGTATTCTCTTTGAATTGCATCACTACCAAAGCCTCTGTGTGTGTTATACACAAACATGTGGTGTGTACCACCTAGTACACTTGCCATTGTCCATTGTAGAAGGGCTGCTGACATCAGCCACCATGCACTCACCTGTATACACTACCCCCAGACCTATCAGACATGTGTCACATGCAGTAACTGTTATACAGACCTATGACATGTGTTCACCAGTACCCAGGATAAGGCACAGCCAAGGTGTCACCACAATGTCATACCCCTTGTAGGATACAACAGAAGGCCATCATCCTGCTGTCACATGGACACCTACAACACAAACAAAATACATTATGGAGACCACAATCACTCAGTGTTAATAACAGCTCTAATGCATCATGGCTAGACAGCTACACTTCCTGACATGTAAGCATTAAACTTTACTGCTGACAACATGTTACACAGCATTACATTGGAACACCGTAGTACAGTCACCCTGTGCATCAGAACCATATTAGCCTGTCCCTGCATCGATGTTATGGATGACAGGGATGTGGCAGAGGTATCATCATATGCACAGGGTGTGTTGTTGGTTTGCCAGAGACCTAGGCTGAGCCACACGTTTGACACCATGTGTGTGAGTGAGGGGGTTTATTTATTAATTTAGCTGTTGAGATGTGGTGTGTGTAGGTATGGAATTGCCTTAACTGTGTTGGTATTGTGTGTGTGTATGCATGCACACAGTTCTGCCATGTGGCTGCCCTATACAGTGGTTTGTTGGACAGCTGCAGACCGTACCTGGCAGGGTGTGCAGTTCACCGTCTCTGGACATGGACACGAGAACCATGCCTGCCAGAGGGTCCACGAGTACCACCAGATACAAGCCACAATATGGTACTCTTCCCTGATGATGATATATGACCGCTGGATCCGGGTCCCTCTTGGGACTGGCCAGGGCCACATGCACGTGGCTTGCTGTGGTGTGGAGTGGACAGCACCTCCCCTCCAGTGCTGGGGATGGAACTACCACTACAGGAGTGACTCTGTGTTCTGGCACGTCCATATCAACCTCCAGCTGTTGGTGTTGCTAGCCTACGTCCACGTGGATGTCAGACCACTCCCACCATATGCTCGAGCACAGACATTCCACAGTTGAGGATTCCCACCATCTCACCCAACCGTCTATCCATGACCTCTAAAAAATAACAGAGGGCACCTGCAAGATCACGGATGTTGTCAGTAACAACTGAATGAGTAGCCCTCTGCAGCCTCATAGCCTGTCTGGTGTACCATTCCATACATGCCAATGCCTCCATGATAGTCTGGTGGTACCAGATGTGGCAGTTCTGCCAGGGGCATGATGACCAGCAGCCCTCCAATGAGCACCCCTGTACATCTGCCTATGTGGTACCCCGCTGAACATCCAGCTATGGCTGTTGTGTCCAGACACACGTGCCATAGATACCACACTATCCTGTCCCAAGCCACCAACCGCCAACTGTCCCTCAGCTATGGCCACTGGTGATGGGGTATGTATAGGCAATGTGACTGTGTGTGGGGATGGAGTGGATAAGAATGGGATGTCAAACAATGGTGCAGCTTCAGCCCCTGACAACCCCGCCTGTGTCTCAACACACCTATCATCATTTTCAGTGTCTGTATGGACACCAACATCAGATTGCCTGCAGGAGGGACCCTGACCCACTTCGCCACCTATGAAGGGAAAACAAGAAGCGCACTTTAAGACCTATACGTTATTGATTAACAGTACACACACATACTCACACACACGCACACATGCACACACGCACACACGTACACACACGCACACACGCACACACGCACACACACACACACACACACACACACACACACACACACACACACACACACACACTGACATTCCATCATACTACTTACCTGTCCCTGAGTTTACAGAATGTTCCTAGGTTTTTCTCTTATTTTCCCAATCCTGCATCAGTCTTGAAGAATTGCAGTCAATAATTCCAATCATAAATGTATAATTCTTCTACTTGCTCAACAAAGTGATCACAAAACATGACCCGTTACTCCATTAACTCTTTAACTTGATTGGAGTCATTTTTTCCAAGACTCCCTGATGTCATCAAGTGTTCACCCTGGTTTTGTCCAGACGTCTTGAGCATGGCCCCCATATGTTATGGGCTACTACAGTCAGTCAATAATGTCATGCACTGGAGTTACATACTTAACTATTGTTCAATAGATACAAGATATGTTGCTCTATTAACTTTTTACGTGGACTACAGTAATATTTGGAAACACACTCTAGTGTTGTCTAGTAATTCCCCAATACATCTTTAGTGCTGCATACATGGGTATTCTTTCACCTTTCTGCTGATTGCAATTAAAGAAATATCACTGGTGTCTAGTTTTCCCTCCCAATGCATCTGTCATGCTGTAGACTTTATTATACTATCAGCTGTCATGTGATTACATTTCAAAAAGGTATTCCTGGTGTCTAATGTGTCTGTCCATGTCCATGTACTGCACGATTTCTAAGGAAAGTTGAGAAGTATGAGCAACCCCACACTCACACATGTGCATACATGGACACACACACAAACACACACACACACACACACACACACACACACACACACACACACACACACACACACACACACACACACGCACACATGCAGCATTCTACATACACCAACCCCCTCCAGTCCACCAGATAGCACTTACAGAGAAATCTACCCCACCACACACACTTACATGTGAGGTTGCACAAAGATATTACACACAGATCTCTCATTACCCATCTGTCAACATGCATGACCTATGGCAGTCAACAGCATGCAGTGCAGTTGTAGTCAATCCCTGTTACCAACATTATATATCTTTGTGATGCATGGGTTGTGTTAGTAGATGATGCCCCTTTTCCTGGAGCACACTGCACCCATGTACACAATATTGCTGTGCACCTGTTCGGCATCCTGGCATGTACTGTGCACCATACCTCACAGGTGTACACACCATTGCTGAATGTGTATTTGTGTGTCAGTCATGTTTGCTCTGCTGCTCACAGCTCCTATGTGTTTGTCCGACACATACCTCGGATGATATGTGGACAGATGTCATTTGTGAATGCCTGATGTCTGATTTACAGATCTCATCATCAGTGGTGCATGTATGGCCAATAAAATACAATTACACTGACAACCTTCAAACCTTACCATGGCTATGGAGAGTGTACACACCCTTATTGATATGGCCCCTCTTCCCTGATATGCCATGGGGCCACATTACTGCATATGTTAGCATTACACAAACCTGATATGTGACATGACCTGTGCAATCAAATGCATTATCCAACAAATGTCTTAGCTGTGCAGATGCTGATTGAGATGCATAAAATTTTTGGTGCATATGTGTGCACACCCTTATCATAGGTTCATAGGTAGGTACTAGGCTATTGGCCCAAGGGCCTAAGTAAGCCTAGTCAACAAGGTTCCCTGGCTTATGCCACCCAAGAAAGTTAACTTCCTGTGCCCCTGTCGAGCAGAGCCACAGAAGTGATCCCTGGGGTGTATTTACTATTTCCCATCCACTCATCAATATTTTTCTTGAAGAGTGCTAATGAGGAACATTGCTTGACATAGATGGGTAACTTGTTCCAGAGTATAGGAAGTCTCTGGGACAGGAATCTATCCCTCCAGCATGTCCTTTTTATTATGGTGAAAAGGTTTAGGTCCCTAGAGCATGTAGCTTGGAGGGATTGGGATTTCTTTAGGTGTAGCATGTCCAGCAGCTCTGGGTTTAACATAGCTTTATATGTTAGGCAGAAATCTCCTTGGAGTAGGCAATATGCTACAGAGTAAAGTTGGAGTATTTTGAGACGGTCAGTGTAGGGCACCTATTTGAGGTCAGTAGTCCTCTTTGTGAGGTACTTCTGTGGCCTTTCCAGCTGCTGCAGATGTCTTGTGAGGTACATCCCAAAAGGGGCATTGTACTCTTTAATGGGTTTAATGAGTGCCGAGTAGAGGGGAACAATTACCTCTTTTTTCCTGGATGAGAACCCTGTTGTGATGAGGTGTGCCACATAGAAGGATTTCCTGACTACTGTGGTGATGTGATTATCAAAGTAGAGACTCCTGGCCACCTGGGTCCCAAGGTCTCTTATCACAAATTGGCATTAGACTTATGTTTATGTGGTAGTTCATGGGTACAGAGTTTTTACCAAAGAGGATGACAATGCACTTTTTGGCATTGAGCTTGAGGCCATGTCTCTGACATCATACATCTGTCTCAGTGAGGCCCTTCTGTAGGATGTCCACATAATTTGGGGACTCGACTATTGCTCCTAGCTTGCAGTAATCTGTGAACTTCATTAGCCAGAGGCCTTCTGTGTTAGCCTGTACATCAGAAAAGTAGATACCAAACCTGAGAGGTCCCAGGACTGAACCTTGTGGTACTCCACTTGTCACTGGTTTGAAGTCAGATTTGGAGTCTGCAACTTTTACATTGTGGGTTCTGTCAGTGAGCCAGTTGGCAAACCATCTTGTGACATAGGGATTTATACCTAGTTTAGTGAGTTTAGCTATAATTCCAAAATGGGGGATGGTGTCGAAAGCCTTGGCGAGGTCAAGATAGGCTGTGTGAACCACCTTACCCTCATCTACGGCTTTGGTGACTGCCTCAAAGAAGTCGATCATGTTGAGAAGGCATGATCTGCCTTTCACAAATGCAAACTGGGTGGGGTTCAGAGTTTGGAGGTTACCAATGTCTTTGTTTATGAGTTCTATGATGATACGTTCCATGGCCTTGCAGGCCAGGCTCATTAGGCTAGTAGGGCAATAGTTCCCAGGATCACTGGTGGCTCCCCCCTTTGTAGATTGGGATAACTGTTGCTGTGTGCCATTCAGTGGGCATAAAGCCTGATGTGAGACTATGATTGAACATGGTGCTTAACTGGGGAGCCATTTCATTCTGAAGTTCGTGTAAAATGCAGCCTGGGATATTGTCCACTCCCATGGATTCTGTGTTTTTGGTTTTACAGAGTGCAGCTTTTACCTGCATAGATGTGATTACAGGGACTCTGCATTCTTCCTGTATAGAGATGGGCCCTTTAGGGGGTGAGAGGGGGGTAAAGTTAGCACTGAACCTATCTGCCAGGATGTTGGTAATATTAGCTGGTTCTGTAATTTTAATGCCATTGTGCAGTAACTCAGAGCAAATCTGGGTGTTGTCATTGAGATTCTTGACATAGCTATAGAATGCTTTGTGGTTGCATTTAGAATAAGTGGTGATTTTGTTTTCGTAGCTAGCTTTGGAGGATCTTATAAGGGATATCAGCTTCTTACTGAGGCTGACCAGGGAGCTCCTCCACTCATGGGATTTTACTCTCTTTTGCAACAGTTTCTTCCTTCTGTTGTAGAGTTTGTTTATGGCAGAGGACCACCAGATTGGCTTCCTTTTTTTTGGAGGATAGCATCTTGGTTCTGTTTGGGTTAGCACGATCCATGCACTCATGTAAGTGCTTATAGAGTGCATTTGTGTAGGATTCAGCAGTCATAAATGTATTGTTCATTTTCATGGGTGTCTTGAAGTTCGCCACTTTTGTCTTAAGAAGCATGAAGTTGGCTTTGGAGAAATTTTTTACTAAGGTTTCCTTAATGGTGGGTGGGGGTGGGATGTGGATATCTAGGGCGATTAGCTTATGGTCAGATCTGACCAACGAGGAGCTGACTTCAGGTGTGGAACATCGGTCACTTATGTTGTTAATGACTAGGTCTAGGATATTGTTGCCCATGGTGGGGATGTGGATAAGTTGATTCAGGCCATTGGAATTTATGAATTCCAGAAAGCATTGAACGAAGGAGTTGGTGCATGAGTAGTTTTTCCAGTTAATGGTGGGATAGTTGAAATTGCCCATTATTAAGGTGTTTGGTTGAACCCTAATATTTTCCAGTATATCAAGCAAAGAGGAGTGGGAATCCTGAGGCATGGTGGGGCATTTGTAGCAAGCTACAATTTGGACTGCAGTTTTGCCCAGAGTTAGTTGTGCTTGGGTAACCTCGGATTCATTATGCTGCGCAACTAGCCTGGAGGTGTGGATATCCTTAACGAATATTGACACATCTTTGCCTTTTTGTGTTTTGGTCCAGGTTAGATGGCCGAAAACTGTGGTATGAGTTATAGCCTGGTAATCCAGGGTTGCTCTCTAGAGCCTTCAACCATCACTATTGCTGTGGAGTCAGGGTTATGCCTGCCACAATTCATGACCTTGACTATGTGCAGATACAGCCATTCGTAGCAAGCTCTGGATCTCTGCTTCAGTACACTGCTGTGTTTCAGGATGACTCCCCCTCCACATCCTCAGCCTTTTTGCAGATGCTTGACAACTATGGCCTACACATGTGTCATTTTGCAGTGTCCCCAACTCTGAACACCATGTGTACTGGCCTAGTCCCAGCTAATGAATGGCAAACATATAGGTGTACACAGGAATCATCAAGGTACAGATGTGGATGGTGGGCCTGAGTTGGGGTGAGGTGTTGGTTGTGCAGCACATATATCTTAATTAATACTGTCTGTAGGTTTCCAACTTGGTCTTGGTACTCCAGTACACATTGCAGCACATGCCTTTGGGAGACTTTTGCTGTTATGCATATGCTACCTGTAGAGAGCCCTGGCTGATGTTTCCTGTGGTACAACTGTCCCATCTGATTACCCTAACCCATGGGCCAAACGTATGCAGAGTCCAGGCAATTGTCAACACAGGTACTGCACAGCCAGTACTTGCTAGACATTCCTGCAACTCCCTCCGTGTTGTGGCATGTTACTAGGCAGCCTGCATGACCGATTTGCAACATGTGTCATCACTTGTCTTGGATGGCCATCTATTTATTTTCTACATTAATCCTGTCCCATACATCTTCATCACATACATGACAGTCTGCACTGTTTGCCATGGTATATGCAATGGTGAGGTAAGGCTACATGTCCAACTACTGGGCGCTACCTGTTGGGTATGGGATCCATTCCATGGCTTGTAAAATGTGTGAAAGCCACGTCTACCTCTGCTGCAG
>NC_056726.1:1422884559-1422889559 GCF_019279795.1 Protopterus annectens
TGAGAGAATCAAACACTGTCCATTTTAAAGGTTGGCAACTGTAGGAATACTGGCTGTTCAATATGCTGTGCACCCTCTAAATATGTATCTTCCTATACTTATCTATACGTAGTAATATATGTATATGTGTGTAAGTGTATATACAGATATAGCTGCTATATATATATATATATATATATATATATATATATATATATATATATATATATATATATATGTGTGTGTGTGTGTGTGTGTATGTATCTGCATGTATATGTGTGTATATGTATCAATGGAATGTTTACTCCTTCCACATTGTACATTACCTATGGTAGACAGACTGCTCTGCATATCTTATTGATACCATCCTGACATCATTCAGGTGAGATGGATTACTGTTAACTTCTTGTGGCTATGTTGTGTAGGGTCCTGGGTATGAGACTTGCACGTGTTGGTATTGTGTTGCAATGCAGATCTGTTTGGCTGTGGAGGAGGGGATGAAATCAATAACTACAAGAGGTACTTAAATTGTATATATATATACATACAGCTACATATATAAATACATTTCCTCTACTGTTAAATGACTGTGCTGGATGATATGTTTGAGAAAATATTGGAGTTATTTAAATCTGACATGACTTAGTGGTAAATCACTTTGGCTATGTTGTGTTTTTGCTGGGTTTGAGACTTGCAAAGGCTGATTATTTTGTTGCTGGTCAGAACAAGGGCTGTTGGATACAGAGTGGTTAAGGCATTTTTAAGTAGTTGTAAGCTGGTTTGTGTGGGTTTGCACGACGGTAAGCAATGCTAACTTTAGGTTACATTTTCTTACATTCAGTTAGCCTCTAAATTGCTTATCCTGTATAGGCATTGCTTATCACAGTGCAAATAAGCTTAAACCCACTTACTACTGCTTAAAAGTGATTACTCCCGCTTACCCCTGTACTAATTTAGAAAGAAATGAAACATGGGTCTTGGGAAAGTGGTAGACTTGGACACTTTATGCATTTGTTGTATGGCATGGATTTATCATCCATTACACATTATAACTTTGTTTAGTATCCCTGATTCATGTGTACGTATACTGTATGGGACACTTGTGTTTATCTGTGGATTTTAACACATTATTACAATGATACCTCACATCTGCACTTAATGCAGTTCTCCAGTTCACATATATATGGTATTTAGTAGGTTATACAGCAAAAAAAAATTTATATATTGCTTTCACATGGAATTTACTACATTGAGGATCAAATTAGGAATGACTGCTTGCAAAGCGAACGCTCTGACCACTACATTATTGCTTCTACTGCATGTATCTTGCTATTTACCTTCTTGTGCTATTTAAGCTACAGTATGCATAGCTAAGCAATGGGCAAACCCACGGAGCTATTGTTAAATTTAATCTGTTTGATAAAAAAAAAATTACTGTTATTTTCTCTGGAAAGGGACAGGTTTCACTTATTTTTGTGGATTTCTGCATGCATCTGCAAATTTGACAGACATCCTAGTGTGTTTAAGTTGCTCTGAGCTTAGGGTTTTCCTGTGAAGTGGAACTTTGACCTTTGCAATGGCTGTGGGTGTGTTTTATCCTGCAACATGAATTATTTCCTATATTTTATGTAATAGTTGCATAAAACAGTTATTCTGTATCTGACACACCTACACGGTATAAGACACAGAATAAGCAACTAAAATGCTACAAGAATAAGCTTTTATTTAGGCAAAGACATGAAGTTCTTTCCTTTGTACTGGCCATGGGTATGTTTCAGTCTGCCAAATCTGACGTCTGTATCACAAATGTCCCACTTTGGGAATTTGAAAAGCTGGCAACCCTACAACCCCTTATGAGCGTTCTTGCTCATTGCAATTGCCGAATGGCAATTCTTGAGTGCAGGGGCATGTATATTTTGAGAGCTCTGCTCTCAAATACACCCCCTGCACTCGTCCATGCTCTGTGTCTGTTTAGGAGCAGAGGCAGCAAGCCTTCATAACTATGCATGGTGCACTGCCGTGCTGCTCTTAAACAGTCTTTTCCGTGCAGGAATAAGCTATTCCTGCACAGAAGCTTACTGTATCCCAAGGTCTTTCTTGACAAAGAAGCATTGCTGCTTCTAAATATTCCTTTCTTCTGTTCTTTGCTGTCTGTCTGAGAGAATATATAATTTGTGTTATTCCCTGAATGCCCATGATAAAACTGATTTGCTGCCTTTCCTGTGGAGAAATTTAATTCTACAATATGCGTCATTTTGTTACTATCAGAGCAAAAATTGGGACAAATTTTAAAGACTGTTCTTATAAACTTAGGAAGTTGATAAAATAAAAGATTTTCATGTCAAAGTCAAAGTAAACTTTATTGTTATTAAGACACCTCAAGTGAAGCCTCCAGTTGAGAAAATAAATATATACATACAATTAGACATGTTTAGAAAAGAGACATATAAATACATACAATTGCATGTATATCAGACCTAACATTTACCTTTCTCTGAGATGGTTATATAGACAGTTATATTATTACTTATTACTACAGTAATTCTATACATTACTTTAGCAGATGATCAGTTCCTTATTTTACCTGTACTTATTACACAATATAATTCTCATGTTCTCTCTATTATGAGAATATCTAGCAGTTTGCATTGCATGTAATTTTCTTATAAACTGATAAGTTGGTTGTGCTGTCTTAATGTTATTGCACTATTGTTTGGTTATCACAAGTCTTGTCAGTGTCTCACATTCCTAAGATTAATACCAGAGTCCAAGAGTCTAATCGTGTGAGGGAAAAACTGTTCTTGAACCTGGTCATTTTACAGTGTACAGTGAGGTATCTTCTGCTGGATGACAGGCATGTGAACGGGTCAAAAGCAGGCTGTGTAGGATCACTTGTTATTTTTGTTGCTCTGTCATAACAATGTGTCATGTATTGGTTCATAGGTGTGTACTAGGCTAATGGCCCTGGGGCCTATGTAAGCCTAGCCAATAAGAATCCCTAGCATCAGGTCAACATACATTAGTTCACATTGCCTCTGTCTAGCAGGGCAGCTAAGGTGATCCCCGGGGTGAATTTTCTATTTCCCATCCACTCGTCAAGATTTCTTTTGAAGAGGGCCACAGAGGAGCTCTGCCTGATGTGGATGGGGAGTCTGTTCCAGAGCATGGGCAGTCAGTTGGTAAGGAACCAATCTCTCCAGCATGTTCTATTTAATGTGGTAACAAGACTGAGGTCCCTGGAGTGTGTGGCATGGCAGGAATGTTTTTTTTTAGATGTAGCATGCCTAGCAGCTCTGGGTCAGACATGGCTTTGTACATCAAGCAGAGATTGCCTCTTAGCAGACGATATGAGACAGAGAATAGCTGGAGTTTTTTGAGTATGTCCATGTAGGACATGTATTTAAGGCCTAGGATCTTCTTCATGCGGTACTTTTGTGGCCTCTCCAGCTGTTGCAGGTGTCTAGTGAGTGGACCTCAAGTATAAACAGATTATATAAGAAAAGGAAGAAACTCATGTCTAAGAATAAGAGGGAACAGACTAAGCAGAGGAAGCATTCCCTCCACAGCATGAACAAGCAAATCAGAAATCTTGTAAATTCCTCTAAAGCTAACTGTGAAAGTAAAATAGCATCCCTAGATAAGGATAATCATAAGGCATTCTTTAATGATGCCTGAAATCTAACATAGAATGCCTAGCTATGTACTAAACTGGTAGTGGATGGTACCACTCATATTATACTGGAGAAAACTGGCATCCTGTTAGCTGACAGATTTGACTCAAACTTCACCTCCCTGTCCCCACCAGCCATACCCCAATGCTTACCTGCCATCAGTCTTCTGCCTATTATTTCTAGAGATCAGAACATATCTGCACTCTCCAATGCCAAAAACATGGTTTCAGTGGGTCCAGATAACATCCCAGGTTGCTTATTAATCAATATTAAACAGGACTTAGCAGGCCCACTTGGTGTCCTGTTTAACCATAGCCTGAGAACTGGCTTTGTTCCAGCAGAGTGAAGAACAGCAACAGTGATCCCCTTGCACAAAGGGGGGCCGTCAACCCACCCTGGGAGCTATAGACCTGTAAGTCTAACCAGCCTCATCTGCAAGGCCATGGAAAGAATCATCATGGACTTTATCAACAAGGACATCGGCCACCTCCAAATGCTGGACTCAACCCAGTAGTTTGGATTTATTAAGGGTATATCATGCTTAGTAAACCTAGATGACTTCTTTGAGAAAGTCACCAAAGCCCTGGATGAAGATAAGACAGTGCATACTGCCTATCTTGACCTAGCCAAGGCTTTTGACACACCCCCCCACTCAGGTACCATTGAGAAACTCTCCCAGCTGAGGTTTAACCCTTGCATCACTAGATGGGTAGCCAACTTCTTCACAAACATAACACATACGGTCAAAGTTGGTGACTCCACTTCTACCAGTAGACCTGTCACCAGTGGCATACCACAAGGATCTGTGCTGGGGCCTTTACTGTTTGGAATCTATTTCTTGGAAGTCCAGGCTAAAGGAGATGGCCTTTGACTTTTGGCTTACCATGTTTGCTGATGATTGTAAATTAGGTGCAATCATTGAGACCCCCAACAATGTTAACATATTACAGGAGGGGCTAACACAGACAAATGACTGGTTGCAATGCCACAGTATAACACTAAAAACAAAAAAGGGTATTATTATGCATTCTGGAAAAGTGGAAATCCCACCTAATTACAGTATTGACAGCACCACCTAAGTTCAAACCCACTGGTATGAGATCTGGGAACACAGGTAGTTAGCAATCTAAATTTTGACCAAGTTTCCACAGTGGTAAGGAAAGTCTTCTGCATTACCCATCTCATAAATAAGGGCATCACATATAGGTCTAAGGATGTTGTAATTCCACTGCACTCGACCCTCATCAGACCATTAATACAGTACAATGCTCCCTTCGGCATGTACTTTACCAGACATGAACTCCAAACCATGACTTACTTGGATAGACTGAAAGCCCTGCCACTGAACTC
>NC_056726.1:1422894559-1422917059 GCF_019279795.1 Protopterus annectens
AGGAGGGCCAGTCTGAAGGAGATTGGAGACTGTAAAGTGGTGACTGGGGAAAGTGTAGTTAAGCAGCATAGAATGGTGGTCTGCAGGATGATGTTGGTGATCAAGAAGCAGAGGAGAAGTGTGAAAGCAGTGCCAAGGATTAAATGGTGGAAGTTAAAAAAGGGTGATTGTGAGGTGGAGTTCAGGGAAGAGTTAAGACAGGCACTGGGAGGCAATGAAGAGTTACCGAATAGCTGGGTAACTACAGCAGAGCTAGTAAGGGAGACTGCTAGGAAGGTGCTTGGTGTGACATCTGGACAGAGGAAGGAGGACAAGGAGGCATGGTGGTGGAATGAGGAAGTACAGGAAAGTATACAGAGGAAGAGGCTGGCGAAGAAGAAGTAGGATTGTCAAAGAGATGAAGAAAGTAGACATGAGTATAAGGAGATGAGGCGCATGGCAAAGAGAGAGGTGGCGAAGACTAAAGATAAGGTATATAGAGAGTTGTATGAGAGATTGGACATGAAAGAGGGAGAAAAGGACCTGCACCAATTGGCTATACAGAGGGATAGAGCTGGGAAAGATGTGCAGCAGGTAAGGGTGATAAAGGACAGTGAGGGAAAGGTACTCACAAGCGAGGAGAGTGTGTTGAGTAGATGGAAAGAGTACTTTGAAGGACTGATGAATGAAGAGAATGAGAGAGAGAGAAGTTTGGATGATGTGGGGATAGTGAATCAGGAAGTGAAGCAGATTAGCAAGGAGGAAGTAAGTACAGCTATGAAGAGGATGAAGAATGGAAAGGCTGTTGGCCCAAATGACATACCAGTGGAAGCATGGAGGTGCTTAGGAGAAATGGCAGTGGAATTTTTAACTGGATTGTTTAATGAAATTTTGGAAAGTCAGAGGATGCCTGAGGAGTGGAGAAAAAGTGTTTTGGTACCTATCTTTAAGAATAAGGATGATGTGCAGAGCTGCAGTAACTACAGAGAGATAAAACTGATCAGTCACAGCTTGAAGTTATGGGAAAGAGTAGTGGAAGCTTGGTTAAGAAGGGAGGTGATGATTAGTGATCAGCAGTATGGTTTCATGCCAGGAAAGAGCACTACAGATGCAATATTTGCTCTGAGAGTGTTATTGGAGAAATACAGAGAAGGTCAGAAGGAGTTGCATTGTCTCTTTGTGGATTTAGAGAAAGCATATGACAGGGTGCCTAGAGAGGAGTTGTGGTATTGTATGAGGAAGTCGGGAGTGGCAGAGAAGTATGTAAGAGTGGTACAGGATATGTACAATGGTAGTGTGACATTGGTGAGGACTGCGTTGGGAGTGACAGATACGTTTAAGGTGGAGGTGGGATTACATCAAGGATCAGCTCTGCACCCTTTCTTATTTGCAGTGGTGATGGACAGGTTGACAGATGAGATTAGACAGGAGGCCCCGTGGACTATGATGTTTGCAGATGACATTGTGATATGTAGTGAGAGTAGGTACCAGGTTGAGGAGACCCTGGAGAGGTGGAGATATGCTTTAGAGAGGAGAGGAATGAAGGTCAGCAAGGCTAAAACAGAATATATATGTGTAAATGAGAGGGAGGGTAGAGGAATGGTGAGGATGCAAGGAGTAGAGTTGGTAAAGGTGGATGAGTTTAAGTACTTGGGATCAACAGTTCAGAGTAATGGTGAGTGTGGAAGAGAGGTGAAGAAGAGAGTACAGGCAGGGTGGAATGGGTGGAGAAGAGTGTCAGGAGTAATTTGTGACAGACTGGTACCAATAAGAGTGAAAGGGAAAGTCTACAAGAGGGTAGTGAGACCAGCTATGTTATATGGGTTGGAGACGGTAGCATTGTCGAAAAGGCAGGAGTCAGAGCTAGATGTGGCAGAGTTAAAGATGTTCAGATTTGCACTGGGTGTGACTAGGATGGACAGAATTAGGAATCAGTATATTAGAGGGTCAGCTCAGGTTGGACAGTTTGGAGACAAAGCAAGAGAGGTGAGATTGCGTTGGTTTGGACATGTGCTGAGGAGGGATGCTGGGTATATTGGGAAAAGGATGCTAAGGATGGAGCTGCCAGATAAGAGGAAAAGAGGAAGGCCTAAGATGAGGTTTATGGATGTGGTGAGAGAGGACATGCAGGCGGTTGGTGTGAAACAGCATGATGCAGAGGACAGGAAGAAATGGAAACAGATGATCCGCTGTGGTGACCCCTAACGGGAACAGCCAAAAGAAGATGATGATAGTGTTCCACTGTAGGTAAGTATGTATGTGCAAGTGTATTTGTGAGGGGTATTGCTGTGTGTAAGTGTGTGTGGTGACTTTGGTGTATGTGTGTGTGTGTGTGTGTGTGTGTGTGTGTGTGTGTGTGTGTGTGTGTGTGTGTGTGTGTCTGTAATGTGTTGGTGTTAATTTGCCTTGTGTGTCTGTTTGTGCTATCTCGGTGTTAGAATATTGAAGTAGGGGTAGTGCAGGGTTGTGTGCTTGGTAGTCTGGGGCAGTTGTGTGTGTGTTTGTGTGTGTTATGCAGTTACGCAGTTTTTGGTGTTCCGGGGTTTCGTGATTTTATATATATATATATATATATATATATATATATATATATATATATATATATATGTATACATATATACATATACAGGGAAAGGTATGTGTCTGTATTCTTCTTTATGCATTATTTGTTATATTTGATTTATATTATAGAAATAGTTATAAAAAGTCTTTACTGTCCTATCTTTCTTCCTTCCCTTTCTTTCATACCTTTTGTATGTATAGTAACTTGACTAGTAAGTTCCTTATTCTTAATGGACTAAAATGAGTTAAACTCCTAATAGTCAAGTTTCACAATATTTCTCTCAAGTTTCTGATCAAGCATTAAGTAAATAACACATTTTCTTTAAATAATACAGCAATACCAAAGATTAGCAATGTTGGTTTTATATGCTTGTAATTTACTGTTTAGATTGTTGCTTGTTTTTTTTTTTTTTAAATGAGTGAGCGAATGATGTTAAAGGAAATATTCCTTTAAATGTTATAGAAGCATGATGTGATATGCCAATAAATAGTTTGCTTTGTATTATTATAATTCCTCTAAACACTGTGATTGAGTTGTGCACTTACTATCAAGCATATAATGCAAGCACAGCACACATATCCTTGGGAAAATGTGTTTGATAAGTTTGAATGAAATTAGTAAACATAACACTATTTGGATTAAAGCCAGACTGGGCTTCTGTACAGAGAAATTGTCAACACACAATGACGCCTTGTTTAGGGATGTAATATTTTCCATTTGTTCTGGTTGCCATTAAGGGCTGATTAACCTCATGTGAGAAGATTGTCTCTCCATTTTGAATACTAAAGTTACTAGAGGAAACTGGTTCCAGAACTGATTAAAGACTGAAAAGAGTGAGAAACAGGTAAGACTGGTTTAAGGTGAATGAGGAATTGCAGGCATTAACTTTGTGCAGTGTGAGTAGTGCTGGCAGTAATGGGTGACCACATCGTAACTAAATAATGGATTTGAAGTGGGGTTACAGTAAAGGCATGGGATGTGGTTGCATAGTGATAGTGAATGATGACTTTTGGTTGGCTTTGACTTATAATGTGGTGCTTGTCTATTTTGATTTGTCAGACTGTCTGCGACTTGAATTGAATGAAGGAATGCTTGCTTGTTGTTTGGTATACATGGAACTTGGAGTGATGATTCTTGTGTGATATTTGCATTAAGAACACTGAAGAGAGGAAGGGGAGGGGAGTTTAATAGAGTGATTTTGAGCTGGAAAGTGGTTGAGTGGGGAAATTGTAGCTTGTGAGTGCTTAAAAGTAATGATTTTCACAGTTTGTAAGACATGCGAGCTGGATAGCCAGTTAACAGCTCTCTGTCTATAACTGCTGTTTCTGTTTAGTGTTGCTATAGCAATAAGTAGAGTAAGCTGTGATTGGTTGTCAACTTACTCATGGAATTAAGAAAGTATGACCATATTATGTGTTTGGGAAATATATTTAGATATCCTTTTGAATAATTTATGTTCCACAAATAAGAGGATAAATGTTAAAACAGAAACTTGAATTATAATTTTTTTAAGCATAACAACATAGTTAATTAAACAAGAAGCTCACTGCAAATCATACTCAGTATAGATCTATGATATTGAACTGTTGTGCTTCACACTACTTTGCTCATATCTGTATAAATATCTGATTTGAAAGTTTCTTCTATAATCTAGCTATAATTGACTAATTTAAGCATATTAAGATTAAAGCCTCATAGACATGTTTTAAGATGATTTAAACATATTCTAACTTTACCGAGCAATATTATTGAAATTTTATGATTGTCTGTTATATGATGTGAATAACACTAACAATATATGTCACTTGTTGCAAGCCTTTGCAAATACAAGTTTAGATAATTTTCTGTGTTATAAAAGGATGTGGCGAAAGATTGGTGTGAGAAAGTAAACCAAATGTTATGTAAATATGAGTATAGATTCACATTTTGCTATTGTTAATCAGCTACTATTTATACTTAATATGAAAAGAAATGGGGATACTCAGTTAAAATCTGAAAGAGCTTAATAATTAACATAACTCAGATACATATGTTATGAATGTATAGATGGTAAGGATACATTCATTAAGTTATGAAGAAATATTAAGCCCCAACAGTTGAATGTTATAACATCATAATCATTATATTTATAATTGTCTCCTCTAACACTTACAAACTATATATGGAGCTCACATGAAATGGGGAAGAAGGTTAGAGTGATAGTCCACCAGAATTATCTATCTGTTGGACTAGGAATGTATTTCATTCCATGTTGGGTTTAAAAAATAGTTTAATTTCAGTATGCATTTTAGATTTTAAGACTTTAGTTGGTTTTAGTATGCTTGACTTAAGCCTATTCTTGTTGATTACTTTAGAGGAAACATTGTTGCCTGAGATAGATGATCGTCTACAAATTAATAATAAATTGATACTAGAAGAGGGGACAATTCCACGTAAATATAACAATAGATCAAACTCTTCTTCAAAAATAACTTGATATGGATCTTACTTTGTTATCTTTATATACTAATGGCTTAAATAACCCAAATAAAAGATCTAATCTACTAAAATATCTAAAATTAAATAGAGCTCAAATAATACTCTTACGGAAAACACACTTTAAAAAAATGATAAAATGATATGGAACCCAAGTAAATATATGACCCTGGCCTGCTCCACATTTAAATCAAAGAAGAGAGAGGTAACAATCTTCTGGAAAAATAATTCCTTAAGCTTTCTGTGTTAGCCAGCGATCGCCTCTGAGTAGGCGATATGCGATGGAGTAAAGCTGGAGTTTTTTTAGATGATCTGAATAGGGAATCTGTTTGAGGCTGATAATCCTCTTTGTGAGCTATTTCTCTGGCCTTTCCAGTTGTTTTAGATGTCTTGTTAGGGACATACCAAAAGGGGCGTTGTACTCTATAATGGGTCTAATAAGTGACGAGTAGAAGGGAACAATGACCTCTTTTTTCTTGAATGATAAACTTTTTGTGATGAAGTGTGCCACATAGAAGGGTTTCATGACTGCTGTGGTGATGTGATTATCAAAAGAGAGACTACTGTCAACCTGTGGCCCAAGGTCTCTTATCACACTTTCGGTGTTAAGTAGACTACCATCCATGTGATAGCTCATGGGTACAGAGTTTTTACCAAAGGGGATGACAATGCACTTTTTGGCATTGAGCTTGAGACCATGTCTTTGATACCAGGCATCTGTCTCAGTGAGGCCCTTTTGTAGGATGTCCACATCATTAGGAGTTTTGATTATGGCTCCTAGTTTGCAGTCATCTGCAAATTTCATTAGCCAAAGACCTTCTTTGTTAGCCTTTACTTCAGAAAAGTAGATACCAAGCAGGAGAGGACCCAGGACTGAACCCTGCGGTACTCCACTTGTCACTGGTCTGAACGGATTTGGAGTCTGCTATTTTCACATTGTGGGTTTTGTCAGTGAGCCAGTTGGCAACCCATCTTGTGACATAGGGATTTATACCTAGATTAGTGAGTTTATCTATAATTCCAGAGTAGGGGTGGTGTCAAAAGCCTTGGCGAGATCTAGATAGGCTTTGTGACCCACCTTACCCTCATCTACACCTTTGGTGACTGCTTCAAAGAAGACTATCAGGTTTAGGAGACATGATCTGCCTTTTACCTAGATCTTATTATAAATACATCTAAAGGACATTTAATAATAGGTGGGATTTTAATTGTATTACTGATACATCTGAAAACACTAACAAAAAAATCTCCTTGCTTAACATCTACTGCAAAACTATTAAAAATATGGACTGAGGCTTTAAAACTGAATGATACTCACAACGCTATTGATAACAACTCATTACTATTTTCTCATCAATATTATATACTTGGCACCCAAACCAGAATAGACAAATGCTACATTTCTCAGGATCTTTATACAAAAATCAGATACTTCTCAATAATCCCGTGTCCTACATCAGATCACAATTTCCTTGTCCTAAAAATGCAAATGGAGTTTAAACCATTAACACTTATCTCTAGAATTCCCTCGTATATCACAAAAATTAAAGAATTCAAGCAATGGATAATTAGTGAACTTCATTTCTTTTTATATATAAACTACAAGTCAGAAGTGAATATAATAATGGCCTGGGATTCATTAAAAGCTTATATATATGTCCCATATATAAACCCAGAGCTGTTGGACATGCTACACTTAAAGAAATCCCAATACCTCAGAGCTACATGCTCCAGGGATCTAAACTTTGTCATCACAATAAACAAAACATGCTGGAGGGATAGGTTCCTGACCCAGAGACTCCCCAGACTCTGGAATAGATTGCCCATACATGTCAAGCAGAGTGCCCCTTTGGACCTCTTCAAGAGGAACCTTGACGATTGGATGGAAGATAGGAAATTCACCCCAGGGATCACGTCAGTCGCCCTGCTAGACAGGGGTCCAGGAAAGTAAATAATGTGGGAAGAAATAGCCAGGGAATTGTTATGGCTAGGCTTGTATAGGCCCTAGGGCTGATAGCCTAGTACCAACCTATGAACCTATGAACCTATATATATATATATATATATATATATATATATATATATAAAATAAAACGATTAGTAGGTATAAAATAAACTTAAAGAATGGGAATCAGAATTACAAGAACTACAAAACCAACTCTTATTATACAAATCCAAAAAGGACTTCAATTTGATTGGGAACAAAAAGATAATAGAAGATTTACTTAAAAGATATAATGAACTATTAAACCATAAAACTAATTTAGCCATGGAGAGATTAAAAATAAACTCTTATGCTACGTCTCCAAGACAACTACATAATCTATCTCTTAAAATCAATATGCAATCTTAAGCTAATTCTATTGTTAACATCTTACATGAAGGGAAAGGTAAGAAAGTTTCAGAACTAGGGACTATATTGGGGGCTTTTAAGTACCATTACCCAAGAACACTATAATGGGTCAATTAAATTTAGAAACTATACTCCCTACTATAAAAACAATCCCTAATAACTTACAACAGGAGTTACAAAAACCCACTACACATAATTAAATTACTGAGAAAATCAAAGAGAGTAAAATCGGTAAATCCCTGGGGATAGATAGTTTAATTATAAAAATATACAAACTATTTCCTACAAGTATAACCACATTGTTACATAAAACACTACTTGAAATTCAAACCCATGCAAAAACTCCCCCTTCATGGAGATTTTCTTTAATCACCCCCATTTTAAAAGAAAATAAAGATTCTAGTCATTGTAGTTTATATCGACCAATTTCATTACTGAATAATGATTATAAAATATTCATGTCTATTATGTTAAGTAGAATAAAAGTTCAAACATCTGAAATAATTAATAATGACCAAACTGGGTTTATACATAATAGACACACACATGATAATATAAAAAGGATACTGACATTAATTTATTATTTAAATAAAGAAAATTGAGAAGCCTTGATAATTGGACTGGATATAGAAAAATAATTTGATTCTTTAAATTGGGATTATTTAATTAAAACTCTAGATATATTTGGTGTTCCTCTCTCCTTTATTACATTCATTAAAAAGGTTTACAAAAATAATTTAGCTGATGTTAAAATAGGACCCTTTACTTCAGAGGCAATTCAAATTACTAGAGGCACTAAACAAGGTTGTCTTATGTCACTCATTTTATTTGCATTGGCCATAGAGATACTGGCTATATTAGTATGGAACAATCCAAAGATAAAAGGCATAGATATATATATGACCAATATAATTCCAAGATCATGATCTTTGCTGATGATGTGCTTCTTACATTACTGAACTCAAAAGAGGTGTTAGATGAGATAGATTTATTGATAGAGAACTTTCACAAGATATCAGGACTTCATTTTAATAACCAGAAATCAAAATATATGTTATTGAATAAACAAAAAGAAATACAAATTGATAAGAATCACATCATAGGTGAGCAAGTCACAACTTTAAAATACCTGGGGATAGAGCTGAGTGAAAATATGCAGGAGATACTGTATATTAATTATAGAAGGGTTATTGATACAATAAATAATCTGGTGAACAAGTGGAATGACTTATTTATAAATGTTGAAGATAGATTACAACTGATAAAAATGGTAGACTTTCAGCTTTTCCTGGTTAGGGGTCGTCACAGCGGAACTCCGGTCCACTCATGATTGGCAGTGGATTTTTATGGTGCCGAGTTGCCAGCCCGACACCTAACCTTCAATGAAGGCATACCCATTCACGCTTGCACCTGCCTACATGTCTTTAATGTCAGTCACCCAGGGGGAGGACATGCAGACTCCACACAGAAGGTGTTCCAGCCGAGAATCAAACAGGAGAACCTCTTGCTGTGAGGCGACAATGTTAACCGCTACACAACCGTGGCTACTTCCAAAAATTTTGTATGTAGTACAAGCTATTTGGTTAATACCTGAGAAAAGCTATCTTAAGAAATAACATCAATATTGTTAAGATTCCTGTGGTATCCTAAAAGAAACAAAATTGCATATACTCACCATATCAGTCAATGGGATAAGGGAGGAATAAATTTTCCAGATACTGAATCCTATATAAGGGCTACTTTACTTAAAACTGTGATAGACTGGATAAACCCTAATTATACATCTAACTGGAATTTGTTACACTCAATCATAATAATAAATGAAAACGTATTGTTAAAAAATTCTTTAACTATATATATATATATATATATATATATATATATATATATATATATATATATATATATAAGGATACCATATTATGGTTTTCAATGAGTTTAAATTTACAATATAATATAACTAAACCCACTAAGTCAAATTTAATCAACCATCTTTTTGAAACTTTTAGGAAATTTATTAATATGAATATGGATCTAAAGCACTGGTTCACAATATTAACCTCTTTCATTATTACTAAGAACTTTCCAGATAGGATTCATAGGGATAGATTTACCTCTTGGGAACAAAAAAAAAAATATGCTGGCAACATTGCATAAAAAACAAACAAGTCTTAGATATGCAATATATGTTGTCAAATTATAGTTTAAATTGTCATGAATGGTTAATACTTCAGAATGTCTTGACATGCTTCAAGGATCTATATAGGATAATAAGTAACTCTTCTTTCCCAAATCCACCCAAATTTATAACTAGATTGTTTGAAAGTATATATAATAATGAAAATATGAAAAAAGAAGCATTGTCTTTATATAATTTAATAAAAAAATTATAAAGCAACACCTAAATCAGCATATCGGCAATATATTACTAAAGGATATTCAATACCTTTAACCTCAGAAAATAAATCAAACATACCACTTTCAGTTAAATTAACTTCTTATTCTCAATACTGGAGAATATTTAACTGGAAATACCTACATAGATCCTTCTTAACTCCTGATAAAATTTCAAAAATCAATTCTTCTAGTAATGGGTTATGTTGGAGATGTCAAAAGACCAATAAAGCTGATTGGTCTCTCATTTTCTATGACTGAATGAAAATTAAAGTTTTTTGGAATAAAATTAATAATTTCTTACAAGCAATTTATACATACACATTTGTCATGACCAAAGCTTTAATATTATTGAATATAAATGAAGGTCCTTTTATAAATAAATAAATAAACCTGTACTAACTGTGGGCAATACAAGATATAGCTAGAAAATGCATAACCAGGAAATGGAACTCTATCACAGTGCCTAACAGAGAAGATTTTTTGTGTTTACTGAAGAAGACGGTATTAATGGAGGTAAAAAAACAAAGAACTAAGAATGTTTCCTAAGCCATTAGTCAATAATCTCTTGAAGAAAGTTTTGACATTGATTGACACTTTATGAGTGGAATCAATCTCCTCATGAAAACAACTGTATCACAAGTTATGTTTAATCATTTTTGTATAAACTTGTTATTATTCAAATCTACTCATGTCAGGCTGAATGTAAATACTGTATATAGTTAATCTATTAATTAATATGTTTAACTGTAAACAGGTATTTCTGTTTTTGTTATACATTTAAAGTAAAAATTATCTGAGTATAAAAAAAAATTACACAATATAACCATGTAGAACACAGCTATAGAAGCCATTTCAGTGCACATTTAATATTTAAAGACTTGTTTAAACCTGGGTAGAATTCAGCGTTAAGTTTCACTTGCCACGTCATTTCAAGCAACTGCAAAAGGTTATCAGAATCACACAAAAAAAGTCAGGAACTTATTCTAAAACAAGGAACAAAAACTTAGAGAAATCAGGGCACTTATAGCTATGTTTGCCAAGTGCATTTGGCAGGTCTTTGTGTCTGATGGCTGCATTATGTTCTTTCTTTAAAGGAACAAAAGCTTATTAATGTTTGCAGTGAAACATGAATAAGTTTATCTTTTTACATCTCTCGGAATATTTCAAGTCTCTAGTAGTTCTCTTTTTTTTAGTAAATTTTCTTTGAATGCACTTGAGTCTCTTTAGATAACTACTACTAAAATACAAAATGAGTTGTTGCATTGTAGAGTTGGTCATATCCATCCATCCATCCTCAACCCCTTTTCCCATTTTGCACATGGGGTTGTTACTTCAGCAGTGACAATCATCTCGAGCCAAGGTTTACACCACCAGGTGGCTAACACTGCCACAGCAATTCATTTGTACCACTCACTTGCACACACACTCTCGCCTATGGCCAATATAGAGTATCCAGTCTGCCTACTGCATGTCTTTGGAATGTGAGAGAAAACCTACATACCCTCAGGGAGGACATGCAGACTCCGCACAGAAGGCAACTCATCCAAGAATTGAACCAGAGAACCTCTTGCTGTAAGGCAACAATGCTAACCACTGCACCATTGTGGCTACACCAGGGGCGCCACCGTGGCTACACCAGAATTGGTCATATGTATGCTTTAAAAAGAGTTAGAAGTCTAAGCTGATCTATTAAACAAAATTTTCTGGAATTCATAAATTTCAATGCCTTGGATCAACTTATCCACACCCTCACTAGGGGCAGCAATATCCTAGACCTGGTCATTACCAACATGGGCAACTGGTGTTCCCCACCAGAGGTCGATTCCTCATTGGTCAAATCCGACCACATGCTAATCAGCCTAGACATCCACACCCCACTCCCACCCCCATTAGAGAAACCACCATAAAAAATTTCTCCAAAGGCAACTTCATGCGTCTTAAGGCAGAATTGGCAAACTTCACGAGACCCATCTAGCTGGACAATAGAGGAACAACTGCTGCATCCT
This sequence comes from Protopterus annectens, assembly GCF_019279795.1. Lineage (NCBI taxonomy): Eukaryota > Metazoa > Chordata > Ceratodontiformes > Protopteridae > Protopterus > Protopterus annectens. The sequence continues at coordinate 1,422,906,333 of NC_056726.1, forward strand.
ACACAAATGCACTTTATAAGCACTTACACGAGTGCATGGATCATGCTATCCCTAACAGAACCAAGATGTTATCCTCCAAAAAAAGGAAGCCAATCTGGTGTCCCCCTGCCATAAACAAACTCTACAACAGAAGAAAGAAACTGTTGCAAAAAAGAGTAAAATCCCATGACTGGATGAACTCCCTGGTCAGCCTGAGTAAGAAGCTGAGATCCCTCATAAAATCCTCTAATGCTAGTTTTAAAAACAAAATCGCCACTGATTTTAAAGACAACCACAAAGCATTCTATAGCTATGTCAAGAATCTCAAAGGCAACACTCAGATCTGCTCTGAGTTACAGCACAATGGCACTAAATATACAGAACCAACTGATATTGCCAACATCCTGGCAGATAGGCTCAGTGCTAACTTTACCCCCTCTCACCCCCTAAAGGGCCCATCTCTATACCAAAAGAATGCAAAGTTCCTGCAATCACGGCTGCACAGGTAAAAAAACACACTCTCCAAAGCAAAGAACACAACATCCATGTGACCTGACAACATCCCAGGCTGCATTCTACATGAAGTACAGAATGAACTGGCACCCCACCTAAGCACCATGTTCAATCATAGCCTCACCTCAGGCTTTGTGCTCACAGAATGGCACACAGCAATGGTTATCCCACTCCACAAAGGGGGAGCCACCACGGACTCTGGGAACTACTACCTCATTAGCCTGACGAGCCTGGTCTGCAAGGCCATGGAACATATCATCATGGAACTTATAAACAAAGACACAGGTAATCTCCAAACTCTGTACCCCACCCAGATCAGGATTGTGAAAGGCAGATCATGTCTCCTAAACCTGATTGACTTCTTTGAAACAGTCACCAAAGCCATAGATGAGGATAAGGTGGTTCACACAGCCTATCTAGATCTCGCCAAGGTTTTTGACACCATTCCCCACTCTGGAATTATAGATAAACTCACTAAACTAGGTATAAGTCCCTATGTCACAAGATGGATTGCCAACTGGCTCACTGACAGAATCCACACTGTGAAAGTAGCAGACTCCATATCTGACTTCAGACCAGTGACAAGTGGAGTATCACAGGGTTCAGTCCTGGGTCCTCTCCTGTTTGGTATCTACTTTTCTGAAGTACAGGCTAACACAGAAGGTCTTTGGCTAATGAAGTCTGCAGATGATTGCAAACTAGGAGCCATAACTGAAACTCCTAACAATGTGGACATCCTACAAAAGGGCCTCACTGAGACAGATGCCTGGTGTCAAAGCCATGGCCTCACGCTCAATGCCAAAAAGTGCATTGTCATTCCCTTTGGTAAAAACTCTGTACCCATGAGCTACCACATAGGTGGTTGTCTACTTAACACTGAAAGTGTGATAAGAGACCTTGGGATACAGGTGAACAGTAGTCTCTTCTTTGATAATCAAATCTCCACAGTAGTCAGGAAATCCTTCTATGTGGCACACCTCATCACAAAAGGTTTCTCATCCAGGAAAAAAGAGGTCATTGTTCCCCTCTACTTGTCACTCATTAGACCCATTATAGAGTACAATGCCCCTTTTGGTATGTACCTCACAAGACATCTACAACAACTGGAAATGTGACAGAAATACCTCACAAAGGTATGCAGACCATCTCAAAAAACTCCAACTTTATTCCATTGCATATTGCCTACTCAGAGGTGATCTCTGTCTAACATACAAAGCTATGTCAAACCCAGAGCTGTTGGAATTGTTCCACTTAAAGAAGTCCCAATCCCTCTGAGCTACACGCTCTAGGGACCTAAACCTTGTTACCACAATAAACAGAACATGCTGGAGAGAAAGATTCCTGTCCCAGAGACTTACCATACTCTGGAACAAACTACCTATCCATAGCATACAAAACTCCTCATTAGCACTCTTCAAGAAAAATCTTGATGATTGGATGGGAATTAGGAAATTCACCCTGGGGATCACGTCTTTGGCTCTGTTTGACAGGGGCACATGAAAATAATTTTCTTGGCTGGTGAAAGCCAGGGTACCTTTTTGGCTAGGCTTGTATAGGCCCTGGGGCCAATAGCCTAGTACCTACCTATAAACCTATGAACCTATAGCATTTAGTATTAAATCCATTTGAGTGGAAACACCCTTTCTGACTGAGTTCACATGATCGTTTAAAGAAATCTGATGAGATGTGAATGCCCAAGACCTTGTATGTAGTTACTTCTTCAAGAATCAGATTGTCAAATTTTAATGGATGTTTAATTCTTGGCAGCGTGGTCAAGTTGTATAGTCATGGTTTATTACTCATTTATTTAGATTTGTTCACCAGGATAGTGCACTGTTCAATATTCACCAATTTAATGCTCAGCTCGAATGAAATGCAAAACATTTCACAAAAAATATACAGAAATTTACAAATAACAAAATGTGCATAGACATTCCAGTGAACAAGTACAGTTCAATGTACAATTAAGCAGAGTGTAATGTATAATATATACATTAGTTTCTAAAGTGGGTCAACCTTCAGTGAGTCCTGAGAGGGGAAAACAGACTCTGAAATGAGATAGATTAGGTGATATGCCCTGTGTTGGAGAAGTTACATTTGGCTTGGATGAAGAAGTGCTTTTTGATTTGCATTCTGAATTTAGAATAAGTGTTGATTTCCTAAATGTCAATGGGGAGAGCTTGACAAATGGTATGTGCCTGAGGGGAAAAAGCATGTGCAGTGCTGTGAAGTTTGGTTCTAGGGGTAATGAGAGTTGTTGTGACAGAGCATGTACAGTGCTGTGTAGTTTGGTCCTAGGGGTAATGAGAGTTGGTGTGACAGAGCATGTGCAGTGCTGTGAAGTTTGGTCCTAGGGGTAATGAGAGTTGGTGTGACAGAGCATGTGCAGTGCTGTGAAGTTTGGTCCTAGGGGTAATGAGAGTTGGTGTGACAGAGCATGTGTAGTGCTGTGGAGTTTGGTTCTAGGGGTAATGAGAGTTGGTGTGACAGAGCATGTGCAGTGCTGTGGAGTTTGGTTCTAGGGGTAATGAGAGTTGGTGTGGCTTGTGAGTAGTGTCGTTGGTATCCTAAAAGTAGAGTGCATCTTTGCTTTATGGATAGCCATTTTGCTTCTATTAGTATGTTACAGTGATGCTCACAGAGAGGTGAGTTTGTAATGAAAAAACAGATGCTGTTAGGGATAGTCTGGAGTGTGACAATGTTTGTCTTGGAGGCAGAAGCAAAAATTTTGAGCTCATATTCAACCTGGGAAAAGGGAACTCATTTGCAATGTCTGTTCTGGCTGGTTGGGATAGAACAGGGAGGATATTTTTGGCCTAGAAGAGGAGAGAGTTTATTTTGGTTCTCACATTGTCTATGCGGAAATGGAAGTTTAATGACTGATCAAGCCATAGTCCTTGATATTTGATGGTAGGGGTTCTCTATATGAAATGGTTGTGTAGGTCAAAGATGGTTAAAGAGTTAGGTGTCTGGTGAATTTTCTATGGAGTTCCAAAGAGTATAGTTTTGTTCCAGGTGGAATTGAGAAGTTTTTTATGGTTTCTGGGCCATTTGTAGAGTTTATGTAAGTCTGATTGGAGTTAGCACTGAATGTTGGTGTAAGAATGACCTGATCAGCAAATGACAATGTCATCAACATAGAGGATAACTGGGAGGTGGGGGGAGTTACAAGAAAGTTTGCTAGTGAATATGGAGAAGAGGAGGTGACTAGAATGGATCCTTGTGGTATAACATAGGTAATAGGTGTAGATACTGATTTGGAGGACTCTATTTTAACTTGGAAGTGACTGTCAGTGAGAAAGTTATTAAACCAGGGAGCATTGTCTGGACTGATACTAATTTCAATTAGCTTTTTTTGAAGAAGGTAGGTATCAATGAAGTTAAATGCCTTTGTCAGGTCTATAAATAGGGAACCTATAAGGAGGACACTATCAGAATTTTGTAGGATGTCATCAGTTAGGAACCAAAGTGCTGTCATAGTACTTTTTCCAGGTCAGAATCCATGTTGTTTGGAGAAGAACAGGTGGCAATGTTGGATATAAAGGGAGAGGGGGGTGTAGACTATCTTTTCAAGAAGTTTGCTCAGAATTTGGAGAATGAATGTTGGAAGGAAGTGAGAGGTACATTTTAGGTTGGTTTGCTTTGATAGGGGTTTAGTTAGAAAAGTTTTCCAAATCTGTGGCATGATGTTTTCTGTGAGATGTGAGTGAAAGGAAGACATAGATGCTTTCTGCTGTGATGAAAGAAGCAGAAGTTTATGTTGTCAGATTCAGGAGGCCTGTGAGTGGAAACGTAGTTTTATTTTTTGCTTGCTCGTTATTTCTTATCTGCTAGAGAAGTAAACTGTTCTGTTTTAACATTGTGAAGTTCCTTTTATATGGTCACCAGTTTAGCTTTAGAAACTGCTCTCTAAATTCTACAAACTCTGTAATATGGATGCTTGGGGTTAAATACTTTGCATAGTCTTTAGACAATGAAACAAACAGTTTGCTCCTAGTTTTTCAGTGATATAGTTGATTTAAGAAGGTCTTACATGGGGACTGTCATTCATGTGTCTTCATGTTGGAAGTTTATTAAGCTAAATATAGCTATTACATATAAAACAATATTTATTTACTAGTATGCACCAAACTATTTAAGTGTTATGCAAATATCCAGAGGTTAAAGGTCATTATTCACTCCTAGCACTACCACAATCTACTTAGTTTTTACCAAGATAACAATACAATTCTGAGGCATAGCTTAATTTAATAATGTAATTTAATAACAGGAAACCCAATATAAGTACCTGCTAAAATAAGTCTTGTTAGCTGATAAATTGCTACCAAATGTAACGGGAATGCTTTTAAGGCAAAATCTTTGCTTGGTATATAGATATCATGATATAGAAAGATGATGTTCAGGATCAAGGTACAGATAAAATGAAATATGCCTTATCATTATGGATGTGCATATTTGTCTGTTGGATTGATTGATTGATTGATTGGTTGATTGATTGATTGATTGACTGAATTAACGTGAGTGGACCAGATGACAAAAGCCTTTTGTCATCCATGACCTTACTAAAGATAATTATTTAGAATTGCGAGAAAACTTTAGAACACAGAGTCAATGAGAACTAACAAGAAGCATTAAGTATTTAACCACAAACTGACTTAATAAAGGAAGTAACTTATACATGAAATCTGTCATGAAAATAAGAACAAATGAGTAAGCCAGCTCATAGTGGAATTCTATCAGTGATGTAATAATTGAGTAAGCCAGCTCACAGTGGAATTCTATCAGTTATGTAATAATTGAGTAAGCCAGCTCAACGGATCCTGAAAACTATCGCCCCATAAGCCTGACTAGCTTGGTCTGCAAAGCTATGGAAAGGATCATCATGGACCTCATAAATAAAGATATTGGGGGCCTACAGACACTGGATCCTACCCAGTTTGGCTTTGTTAAGGGCAGATCCTGCCTCTTAAACCTGGTCGATTTCTTTGAAACAGTCACCAAGGCCATTGACAAGGGGAAGGTGGTCCACACAGCCTACCTGGACCTCGCAAAAGCCTTCGATACAATACCCCACTCGGGCATTATAGATAAGCTCACCAGCTTAAATATAAACCCCTATGTCACTAGATGGGTTGCAAACTGGCTCAAGGACAGAACCCACATGGTTAGAATTGCTGGAGCCATGTCAGACTCCAAACCAGTTACAAGTGGCGTCCCACAAGGCTCAGTCCTGGGACCTCTCTTGTTCGGTATATATTTCTCGGCGGTACAGGCCAACATGGAAGGACTGCGGCTGACCAAGTTCGCAGATGACTGCAAACTGGGCGCCATAATCAACTCTCCAGCCGACACAAGCATCCTCCAAAAGGGCCTCATAGAAACAGACAACTGGTGCCAGAGCCATGGCCTCAAGCTAAATGCCAAAAAGTGTATAGTCATCCCCTTTGGCAAAAACAAAGTGCCCACAAATTACCACATAGGTGGTAATCCATTAAGTACAGAAGAAGTCATTAGGGACCTGGGGACCCAAGTTGATAGCAATCTCTCATTTGACAACCACGTGGCCAAAGTGGTTAGAAAAACATTTTATATAGCCCACCTAATCATGAAGGGATTCACATCTAGATCAGGGGAGGTCATTGTGCCTCTTTACTCATCCCTCATCAGGCCCATAATTGAGTACAATGCCCCTTTTGGGATGTACCTTACCAGACACCTGCAGCAACTGGAAAGACCCCAAAAGTACCTCACCAAGAGGATCAAAGGACTCAAACAGATGCCATATGCTGCCCGGTTAAAGAAACTCCAGCTCTACTCAGTGGCATACCGCCTACTCAGAGGCGATCTGTGCCTGACGTATAAAGCCATGTCCAACCTGGAATTAATGGACATGCTGCACCTCAGAAAATCCAAATCCCATCGAGCTACACGCTCGAGACTTGAACCTCAGCACTGAAATAAATAGGACATGCTGGAGGGACAGATTCATAACCCAGAGGCTCCCTTCACTCTGGAATGAAATCCCAGTCCAGGTTAGGCAGAGTCCCACATTGACTCTCTTCAAGAGGAATCTTGATGAGTGGATGGGAGATCATAGGTTTACCCCGGCTATCACTTCTGTGTCACTGTTAGACAGAGGCACAGTATACTAACCTCAAAAAAAGGCATAGTAAAATTAATTTAAAATGGGTGGCGAAAGCCAAACACACTCTGGCTAGGCTTGTAAATGCCCTAGGGCAGATAGCCTAGTATGAACCTATGAACCTATGAACCATAGTGGAATTCTATCATTGATGTAATAATGAATCATTTATCATAACCTGAAGCATGCCTGCTCAGTAGGATATATGAAAATAGGTTTCCTAACTTAAGAGCTGTTATATTTTCAAACATTGTGTGTAGTCTCACATGTGGGTTGTACACATCAGCTCTTGTATATGCAGCCAACAGTAATGTGATTCATCCAGAATAACACAGCTCACACAAAGACATTGTCTTCACTTGACAAGGACATGGGCAGTGCACACTATGGACTAATAGCAGCATCCAAACTCACTGCATCAATGGAGATACTTAATGTCTATCATGTACATAGTGCTATGTATCTGCATATAAATTGGGAGCAGTACCACAGCAGGAAGTCAGGGAGGTAGGTATGTGGGGTCTATATCATTGCATGAATGCTTAATTGAGCAAATTGCTATTTATCAAACTGAATTAAGCAAAAGCTCAATTAAGCGAATGCTCGCTTAGTAAAAAATTTCCAGGGGAAAAAAAAACAGTTGCCCACCCACTGATCACAACAAATAAAACAAAATTTAAAACACTGCATTGCCCCACACACCACTGCAATGTTGGGACCTGTGCCCCCCACACCCCCTAACTAAATATATCAACTCTAAGATCGCACTACAGTTGGGAAAAGGGCATATTCCCAATGAGAGCCTACATGTCTTTTCCCTGGGAAAAAGTTGCTTAAGCGAGCATTTGCTTAATTGAGCTTTCTCTTAATTCAGTTTGACAAATAGTGATTTGCTCAATTTAGCATTTGCTCAAATAATATATATCTGGTATGTGCACCTGTACCGGGGGATCATTATCAGGATGACTAAATCCACTATAGATGAAATCATGCCTGTGTTATTTTGACTTCTTAATGCCCCTGCAGAGACACTAGCACACATTTTGTTGTACTGCTGTATAATGCACTCTGTGCATGATGTTATAATAGCTGCTATTGCTACAGGAGCACTGTGACAGCTGTTTCATAGACATGGACAAGGGTGATTCATAAAGATTTGCACCTCATTGTCCATGAATGCAAATTACACTATTTAAATCTGAATATATGCCGGGTAAGCTATGTCAGTATCTCTCTCACACACACACACACACACACACACACACACACACACACACACACACACACACACACACACACACACACACACACACACACACACACACACACACACACACACACACACACACAGCTGCTATGTGCGGGTATCCACTGTAGTCCATTTGTATTGTACTAAGGTCAAGATGAGTTCAGGTGTAAAGGTAGGACAACAGTACTTTGTAGAGATACATGCAGTGTAGTTGGTATATATCATGCATTAGCTTTTTGTTACAATGCAGTACAAGTTACTTTGTTTTCAGATCCTGGTTATTTTTTTTTTTTTTTTAATCCACTACTGAACTGCCACTGACTCTGTCAGTTGTCCATACTCAGTGGTACATGGAATTATGAATTGTCGGGTATATTAGAAAAATTATTTTCCATAACAACATTATTACCATTAGGTTAGGGGTATTCCACAACACACTGTGATATATTTTGCAGTTCATTGAGTTTTGTACATTGGTAAGCAATCTTTTTTTTTGCATACAGATCTTATGCATTGTGGTCAATGTTTGGGAATACTGTCCTTAAAGTGTAAGACAGTAAGCATGTTTCAGTTTAGAGCCAGGAATCTAAGAACATTAAACAAATTACAGCCAATTTTGCAGAGATAAGGATACTTTTATCTCTCATGTTCTGTTAGTGTTAGTAAAAAATATATATGACATCTTCACATATTTCAAGCCTCGACTAGAAGTATACATTATTTTTTTCTTTGTAATCTGTATTTGTTAAAGGTGGATCACTGTTCCATATGGACCTTTTTCAGACTCAGTCCAGTAACACTTTCTGGTTCATTAACTGGCTGGAAATCACATAACAGGTAAACAGATGATGTGAGAATTAAGCCCTGGACTAAAGGAAGCAAATTCTTACCAATCATATTTTAATGATGTGAACTAACTGCCAAGTTAATGCCTTTGCAACTCTTCTACTTAACTTTTTCTTAATCAGAAACTTTATGATTCATGCCTAAATTAGTGGTCTGCATTATTGTATGTGGCATTCTAATTTGCTGTTTTTAAAACTCATTCAGAAGAATATAGTATACATCATGCAAATTGTAACAATTTGTATACTGAGGAGCTTTTCTCCCTGGGCCTTCGCTGAAAAAGGGCTATTCAGCTCAGTCAGACCATCCCGGTCAACAAATGTAAAATAAAATAAAATAAAAAACAATAAAAATCATGCCGTATCATCCCAAACAATGTTACATTTTTGTTAGGCTTGTAGTGTAAAGTTTGGCAGTTTGTAAAAATAAGCCATGTTTAATGGTATTAACATGACTGATTCCCTGCCATTTTCCATGCATACACTATGTGGCTTCAACCACAGCTACAGAGGACAACTGACCAGTTTTGAGGAAATACAGCCAAAAAGTTGTCAGCCACTGGACTGGGGCAACATGGGATTTAGGGAGACAGCTATACTGCCCCAATAATACCAGTAAAGCAACAAATCTCAGCTATGCTGTTTTTGTCAGCATTCAATTAGTTTTACTATCTATGTGTTCACTTTGCAGTCATATATCAGGCACGGGGAAGGGAAGGTGCTTAAGTAACCTTGCAGTGGCAGCAACATGTTATCTGCCAACAGGACAGCCTCATGCATAGGTGAATTTGACAAAGTATAAAAGGATTATTAAAACTGCAGTTATGATATTTTCCTCTCAGTAACATGTCGTGTTGTGGTTTGTTTTCCTCCTCTTATATGCTGCTCATCAAACTCTTTTTTTAAAATATGCTGACAGAGAACCAGGAAAAAATTAATTTCTCTGCCTGTTGCTCCAAAATTTTCAGAGGATTTCAGTCAGTAGGTAATGCTTCACATTAGAGTTTTTATTGTTTACTGTTCAGAAAATATATGTTGATGCAAACCGTTATTCCATCCTGAAGAAAAAAAATGATTTTTTTCTGTTAAATCACTAAGGATTACAGTATGTGAAATAATAATAGAAGTTAGAGTTTCATGCTGAGAAAATATATGTTGATGCAAAGTTGGTTATTACTAAATAATGTTAGACATTGCAGTTTTATGTTTTTTATTTATTTTTCATAAAATGCATGTTGATGCAAAACCTGTTGTTCAATTAAATATTTTAAATGAATTAGAATAATACATAAAAAAATATCCATTATTTGGGGCCTTTCTCCCAGCCTCATCACCCCCATTATTTTTTTCTTTGCTTTTGATAAGTAAGCAAGTAAGATAACAAGAAAACAAGCAGCCTAAAGCAGATAGCAAAACAATAAAGCCCCAGGAACGAATGATAAAATCACTGTTTAATGCACACATAAACGCTGTACACATACATTTTTGTTTATACACTTCATCAGATGTGGGTCAAACTGCAAATATCTTTCTATTTATAACCTTTCTGTTTGAAAACACCCAATGACAATCATGCTTTAATTAATTAGAATACTTAATGGGTGAAACTTAATTAGCCAGCTACACATATCTCCTTTCCTTTAAAAGTACAAATTCAATGCATTAACCTACTGTTAAAAAACAAATATAATACATGTTATTCTTCTAAATAATTCATTGTGGTTTTATAAAAATACATATTAAAACTTTTATTGATTTATAAATAAGTAAACACATGTTAAAATATTTAAAACCATTTGTAAGTATTACTCAATACATTTTACATTGGTTCTCTCTTGTGGTAAAACTAAGAATTACATTCACCCTATTCACTATTAGAAATAGACAGGATCATTAGTGAAAAAAATAAATAAAATGTTATGTAGATATACTAAAGTATCTTCACCATGATTAAGATGGAACGAAACATAAGGTTAATATAACCACTAGCAATTCATAA
>NC_056726.1:1422922059-1422969559 GCF_019279795.1 Protopterus annectens
GAAAGAAATCAATTGGGCAATTTGGAAAAGGAGAGATGAAAAATGTTAGAGATTCTTTGGACACCCTGGACCAGCTTGTCCCTTTATCACACTTTTTGATCACCTGTGCAGCAGAGGGGGCCAAACATTAAATCTCTATCCAAGGGAGAATTTAAAATCTAATTTTTAACATAATCCAGTAGGTTCTGAGAATGCAGCCAAGCAAACCTCCTTAAAACCATAGCAGTGGCCATAGCCCTTGAAGAAGTATCAACAGAGTCAAACACACACTGCAAACAATGAGTAGTGACCTCAGCAGTAGGCAAAACTAAGTTATTTAAAGCAGATTTAGATAAAACATTTCTCATACTTTCACAATATGTCAGAATAAATGTTAACACATGAGTGTGACAATTTAAAATTCTTAAATCCAAAGCTGCAGAAGTATACACTTTTCCCATACCTATCAATAGTTTTCTCATCCTTATTAGAAAGAGAAGAATTATAATTAACTAAGTGCTTAATAGCAGAGGATTCCAGTTTGGGAATAGTGTATACACATTTAAATCACCAAAGAACTTTATATAGCCCATCTGCCTTTTTAGGGATAGCTGTCTGTCAGGAAAATTGCAGGCAGTAAAGCACACATCCTCTAAAACAGACAGGACAGGAGAATTGAGTGTAGGTTCCATTAAATCCTTCCATGATAACTTATACTATTTTTGAGAAACCTCAATGTTCTCTAATTGAAAACACTGGGCCACTGGAGTAATAGTCTCAGAGAAAGAGAAACCTCCAAGGGAGATTCAAAAAGAGAGCTCTCCTCTAAGTCTGAATCAGAAATCTGAGGACAAGATCCTGAATCCATACTTGTATCTTCCTGTTCAGATTCAGAATCTTGGATTTCTTCAGGAAAGGAATCCCTTTTTCTTTTACCAGAAACTACTCTACACGAATGATCCATTGCCTGAATCAAACCCTGAGCCAGTCCCAGTAAATTACTTCTATCTAAGAAAGTTGAAGAGGAGTAGACACCTGCTTGGTTTTCTGTTCTTTTTGACAGGAAAAATGAGGCCAGCCATGTTACTAATAGCAGCCACTGCTTCCCCAGGGATGGGCACAGCATTCTGACACAACAGGGAAACCTTCCCAGTTTCCTCTCCCAGGAACAACAAGAGTAGTTTTCCCTTACCCACTGAAGGGACCCCAACAGCTGCAGAGGATGTGGTTAACCCCCATTTCATACTGGCTTTACATGCCACACCAGAGGGATCCATGGTAAAAGATGATTGGCCTGAGGTATTACAAATGGCCACAGCAGAATCACCCACCTGTGGATGAGGCAAATTACTAGCCTGCTGTAGTGGCAAAGGCTATTTACTTAACTTTTCTTTTTGTGACTGGAAGAATGACTGACCATGGGAGTGACAATCTGTTCCATGGTCAAGCCAAAAATGACTATCCTAGGAAACACAAGCAACAATGCCAATAAAACTACCAGTCCACAAAAGTTACTTCTTTTTTTGACAGAAAAAAAAACAATAAAATACACTTTCAAACATTATGGTAGTCATATAATTTTTCCACAGAAACGACTTTATCAGTTAGATAACACTACTTTTAAACTTACAGTAAGGTGTGCTCCCTTAAAAATTATGTTGCAGTCGTAAGGCAATCCATTAACTCATTCTCTCCAGAGCAGCTCATAAAATGCTGATTGCTTACTTCTCCATAGGAATAATAGCACAGCCTGAGCTCATTTTCAGAGAATCCTTTCCTAATACCATACATGTAACAAGTATTCATAACTCTTTAACCGTAAGAGCTCGAATAATAATGTAAATTTGAAAGTTGTGAAGTAGACACTAATCTTTCTAAAGGTGTAAATGTTGATAGTGCACATCTAAGTCATTATTAAATATTTGTCAAAGAGTGCAAATGTTATGCATATCTTTTTTACTTTTTTGGCAAAAATATATCACAATATCTTGGTGAACATACAGTTTGTAATTAATTTGTTTATGTGAACATCAGCTTTAAAATGATGTCTTAACCAATACTATGCGAGGCTCCTTTTCTGAGATATTCATAGAAATATGATTAACATTATATTTGTCATAATCTGACAAACAAAGCATAATATTTCATCATCTGTAATGGACAGAGACTATATATCAGTGTAAAAGTTGTGTGGCTCAATGTTCACCTCGAAATGATCCATCATGTCTGTTGTCTGTTGTCACTATGTTCTTTTGCAAAGATAGGGATATAATAATGAGAAATTAAAGAAACTCCAGCTCTACTCAGTGGCATACCACCTGTTCAGAGGCGATCTGTGCCTGATGTATAAAGCCATGTCCAACCCGGAATTAATGGACATGCTGCACCTCAGAAAATCCAAATCCCATCGAGCTACGTGTTCGAGAGACTTGAACCTCAGCACTGAAATAAATAGGACATGCTGGAGGGACAGATTCATAACCCAGTGGCTCCCTTCACTCTGGAATAAAATCCCAGTCCAGGTTAGGCAGAGTCCCTCATTGACTCTCTTCAAGAGGAATCTTGATGAGTGGATGGGAGATCATAGGTTTACCCCGGGTATCACTTCTGTGTCACTGTTAGACAGAGGCACAGTATACTAACCTCGAAAAAGGGCATAGCAAAATAAATTTAAAATGGGTGGCGAAAGCCAAACACATTCTGGCTAGGCTTATAAATGCCCTAGGGCAGATAGCCTAGTATGAACCTATGAACCTATGAACCTATATCATAATTTCCATAATGCAACAAGCCAAATATTTGGTTTCTATCCTTGTCATAGATGATCATTCATTTTTGCAGAAATTGTTTTTGTTTGTTCTGCTGTGAATATTAGACTTCAGCCATAATCTTCCCTTACTTCCTTGTACACATATTCATAGAAATATGGCAAAGATATTAATTTTCATAATCCCACAAGTAAACAAAACTGTGATATCTGTCCATGTATGATACTTCCATTTCCATGTTATTACATAAAGTTGTACATTTTGATAGTGGCTTCAAATGGATACCTCACGTATCATCTTGCCATTTTTCCTAGCAGAGTTATTCACTGAAATATCAAAGAATATAATACTTTTCATAGCCTAAGTCATAAACAAAATCTAATATCTGTACATATGTACAGCATACAGATACAGTTCTTTTACTATGCTATAAGTACTAAGACTGTCTTCAAAATGATGTCTTATTTAACATGATGACATATTCCCTAGCAAAGTTATTTACCGAAATATGAAAAATTATAATACATTTCATAACCCAAGTCATCAATAAAATGTAATATGTTTACATGTGTACAGCATACAGATACAGTTCTTTTACCATGTAGTAAGTAGTGAAACCATCTTAAAATGAGGGTTTACTCAGCATGCTGACATGACCACTAGCAGACTTATTCAACAAAATATGAAAAATATAATAACGTTCATAGCCTAAGTCATAAACAAGCTATGATATATGTAAATGTGTACAGCATACAGATAATGTTTTTTTACCATGAAATGAGGTTTTCATAAAATGTAATAGTTTTCCTTAACATAGTGGTGCTACTTGGTCATAATTGTTTTACATCCTTTGTTATTAGGTGCATGTTGCGAGTATCTCTAGCAATGCTACCATCACACCATCAGTCAAGAACAGGTCAACACCATCTTCACTTAGACGAACCCCATCACTTTTGAAAAGTTGAACATTTTGTGCAGTTATTCTGTTATGGCTGATTGTCGATCTGCCACCCCTGTGCATCAAGCCATGCATGACCCGATTCTGTAACTGTCTGGCCTTGTATGTTGCTTGCTGTATGTCTGCATTTCTCCAATTCAGATAAGAAGTGATGGCGGATTGCACAAAATGACAACATGGCCACCACAACTGCATGTGTTCAAAAATAGCCTTGATTCAAAATCTTAGCTCTCCAAGTGGATGATTGATGACATCATTCCCTCCAACATGCAACACAAGAATGTCAGGTTCAGGGTAGATGGACCACTTCTCTTCCAACAACTGCAGGAGTCCACTCCAATGCATGGCTCTTCTTGAAATCCATTCAACCTTCACACTAGATGTGGGGAAGCTCAGATTGTAGTATTGTCACTTCTGGAGGCATGACTGGCAGCCCCGTGATCATAGGAATGACCACACACCCACACTCTCACTTGGCACCCCCCTGCTCTTAAAGCCATGTCACTGTAAATGGTAGAAGCACCTGAACAAAGAAGAAATGAAAATAGGTTACTGGTGATGCTTGGGAGATTCTTTGGATTACTACACATATTACTAGTAAAATGCAGAGCTTCATACCTACCAATCAGGAAAACAGCTGACCCACTCTATCAGAATGGCAGTAGGCACAGATCACTATGAACAGAAACGTTCTTGCTCTAGGCAAAATACTGCCTGAAGAGATACTGACAAGGGGCTACAGAAAGGGCCCATGTAAAAAGCAGGGTAAAGACCACTACTCCACTAATGAACCCAGGACAGGCATGGTTTCTCAGTGACACTCAAGGGCATCTGAAGTGTTCTATACTTGTACTGACTGTGCACTCAGACTGCTTTTACTGGCACTGTCTCATGATAGCAGTCTGCCTTACCTCTGATTTGTCCATTTCCATGTGTCCTTTCAGGAATGGACATACGGAATCAAAGGGGGGAAATGACCTAATGTGTCTTGCCCTTACCTAAATACTTTTACTTTATCTGAATGGAGAGTGACAGAGGAAAAGAAAAACAAAATAGCATTACTCTGCTTTTTCTTTTTCCATGTATACTTTCAAGAATGGAAATAATCACAGGTGGAAACTCACCTAGCATGTCTTTCCTAATCTAAGTGCTTTCTATGAAAGGGGAGTGATAGCAGATCTATGCGAATTGTAAAAGACTTACTTGTGCTATTTCTGTTTTCATGCATCCTTTTGTGACCTTGTTATACCATGCATATCCAGGAAAGCAGCATAGTGGGACTGAGCTGAAGAGTCTCCAAGTACCCTACTGCTATCCAGGATTGAGCTAAGATACATGGTGTTTAGGTGTGACAACTTTATTTCCATCATACATGGCATACTGTTCATTTTCTGCTGTCAATAATCTGAAAAACCTTTATGTTCATGGTATTCCCTGAATCATTCAACACACAAGGTTGATTTTGCAGGTTGGCCATCCGCATAATGGTTCAGCACACTTACCCTTACTGGCACAGTTTTTGCATCTTGATTGCCACCATTTCACTGGAAAGTGGGATCCAGACTCAAACTGGCTCAATGGCTCATGGACAGTAATCTCAGTGCATCTCTTCCTCTTCTTTTAACTGGTAATGAGGTACAGACCTAGGTTCCTTTGAAACTGTAACTGTGTTGCAGGAATAATGTGCCCAATGTGTGCATTCGCCTTTGGCTGTTACTTTCACAGAACATAATGAAAGCATTCACTATGGTCACATCCCATAGGAACCAGAACATGCACAGCCACCATTTGTGATATTTTCTTGTCATTGGGTATTGTGTCCTTAGCTGATCAGCTTGGTCCATCCCATTCATGTAAGTGTTGTACATGTTTACAACTGGTGGACATGGCACTGATGTCTTCGTTCCATCATGCTTTTCCCTGTGTGTGCTGGAGACTGATAAGATTGGGTAACTATTAGTTTGACAGCATAAATACTGGGTTGCTATCCTTTCATTCAGTAGTCAGCAGTGGGCCGCTCTGCAACTGCCCATAATACCCTCAATATGCTTTAATAATGCATCTGTCTGTTGAATGTTAGAGGCCATCCTGACCTGTTGATGCACATGGTTCCACAGCAGTATAACCCATCTTGCAGCAATAGCTGTACTAGAGGGCCAGAACTAAAGTAATTATCAAAGTAAATGCAATGTTTCTTGCCAATCAGTCCCCTAGTTAAGTCAACCACAACTCGGTATGCCAGCCTGACCTCAGTATTCTGTTCTGCCTTTCCAGTGTGCAACTGGTATTCACATACATGCCCATTACGATAGTTCCCCAATACCCATACCTTAATGCCATGCCTCTCTGGCTTACCAGGTATAAACTGTCTAAATGTCAAACATTAATGAAAGTCAACCATGGCTTCATCTACAACCACCTCATGGTGCACATTGCATTGTGCCCTGCATGCATGAAGTACAGCATCCAGTACTGGCTGTACATAGTGCAGTTTGTCAATACCCACAGAGTCCTGTGCTAGGTTTAAGTGGTTGTCATTGCAGAGGAAATGCTGCTGAATTTTTTTAAACCACTCTTGGATCATGTATGCAGCTATTGGGAAGCAACCATATACAAGGCGTGTATCACAGTACTGCCTGTATTCTGGAACATGTACAATAGACATGTATATTCTAATACCAAGAAATGTGTATATGTCTCTAGGACATAAAGGGCTCCATCGCTTATCATCCTTGCCTGCTGTGGCTTGCCTCTGTACAACATAGCAATTAGTTTCATTGGCAATAAAGGAGTACAGCTCCTCTGGGAACATCAAATTCATGAAGTCCCTCTCTGTGCTGTCTGAGTCCAGGTTGGTTACAGGGCCTAATGGACCCACAAAGTCATCGATGCTTACTGCTGTGAGGCTTTTTCTCACATGGTATTCTTACATGGTGGTCATGCTCGACAGACCATAGTGGGTAGTCTGGCACACTTTGGAATGGAATGTCTGCATGGTGCTCTATGACCATTGGCAGTACCAACTGTATTGCATGCATTTGTGAGTAAAGTATTGACAGACATTCCTTGTGCCAAGGCACCATCTTATCCCTGCTTGACAAGGAGCTACTTCGACTCAGATCTAGTGGATTTACTCCATCCCAATCCACATACTCTGGATTACTCTGAACCTCATGTACAGTAGGATGAATTCCCTCATCCTGGTCAGCACTTGAACTACTCTGGACTGTGGAAGACCTCATAGGTCTGTCACTGATACCATGCCTTTTCTTGAACACAGATAGAGGCACTTCATCCTCTGTATCAAAATTAGATTGAGCTTGATGACCACTGGTGTATGCACCAACATTCCTTAGGAGTGCAAGTGGTACCACATCCTCACTGTCTTGGTCAGTTTTATCATCAATTATTACATCTTCCGTGGCATGTCACAGTCATCTTTCTGGAATGGTGGAAGAAGTGCATCATTCTTATCTGTAGCAATGGCCTTTTCACAGAGACCTGTGAGTGGAATCTCATCGTCTATGCCATAGTCATCGTCTTCACTGTGGTTTGCATTACCTTGTGGTAGAAGTTCCACATCTATGTCTGAAAGACTGGTACTACCTTTTGAGTCTGTTTCCTCACCCAACAAGGAAATATTGCTTGATTTCTCCTGAACAGATGGCATCTTCACTGTGGGGTGGGTTGCCTTACACTTGAACTTACAGCTGAAAAACACAATAGCATAGAACAATATGATGTTTCTTACCTGCACAGATGCAGCTGGAAAGCAGCACGGCAGCACACTATATAGTGAGCGTGTGATACAGAAAACTATTACATGATGCAATGTTCAATTGCAATAACTCACAACAATATGAACCAAATAACTACAATGGACACATTTATCTGTACCTTAGAATACAAACAGGGAAAAAGAAAGAAAGGAATTGGGGAAAAAAATTCTGCATGACTCCACATATACAGAAACCAAAATCTGACGTGAATTCATCAATGTGATCATGACTTTTAGTCATGTGAATAACAGTGGCTGCTGATGGTTTTACCTGACAAGTGATAATGACTCAGTGTTATACTATAATTGTACATATTGTAAATTAATAATGAGATGACTTACATTTCATTACTGCAAGGTTCTGCATGTTCAGACAAAGGTAATAACTGCTTCACATAACATGTTGAGCAGGCATTCATCACATTTCTGGTGCAGGTGTAATGTATGATTGAGTCATTACCATCTGCCAGGAAAAGACCAGAGTAATTCAGTAAAAGTAGTAATAACATTTATATCACTGACCCTTCCTCTGACCTAAACTGTACACACAAATAAAAAAGTCAGAAATATTGCCCTACATATTGGGTTGATCAATGCCAGAACTAGTGTAAAAGCAATAATAACATTGTTATCACTCAGCCCTTCCTCTCAATGAAACTGTACACACCAATGACAGAGCCAGAAGTATTCCCCACCAGCTTTGGTTGATCCACGCCATAATTAGTGTAAAAATACTAATAACATTTATCTCACTCACCCATCTCTCTGATTAGAATCAGACACATGAATGACAAAGTCAGAATATTGTCAAACATATCTGGTTGGATAATGGCAGGGATATTGTAAAAGCAGTAACAACATTTAAATCATTGAGCCACCCCTTTCACATGAACTGTACACACAAGAAATAGTGCCCAAAGTAACTGGTTGATCCTGGCCAGCATTACTACAAAATTAGTTCTAATGTTTATCTTATAGCCATCCCTCTCATATGAACTGTGCACACAAATGGCAAAGCACCACCCTCCAAATAGGTAAATAAATGAATAAATAAATTAATTAATTAAATAAATAAATATTGGAAAACAATCAATAAATAGCTGACAATAAGTCTCTTCTGGGGTGCAAAGAGCTATGGTATGTGATCATAGTCCAATAGCAGGACAGTAATAAGTTCTGTGTTATATGCATATTACACACAGTTGAGCATAGATTCTCATGTGAGTATTCTAGATCCAGATAACTAATGCTTTCCTTCATGTCTTTTGAAAGAAGGGGAAACAAAAACTAAAGCAACAACTCACAGTAATATGGAGTAAACAAGAGGCACCTTGCTGAAATTTTATGTAGCATTGTATGTATACATATATACACCCACAGCATTCATCTTCACTTAAAAAGTTAATAAAACAACAGGTTTAGCATCAATATGCATTTCTAGAACAGTAAGAAGTGTAAAATTCAAATGTCTGGCATCTCTGACTGACTTGAGTCTTTAGTCATTTATCAGAATATTATGAATTTTACAATGGACATTCTGCAGAATCAAAAACATTTGAGATATAAGCACATTGCCTCCCTGACTCAGATCCCAGTCCCATATTGGGTTGTTCTTGTTAAAGGATGTAGACACTCTTGATAATAGTTTCTTATCACCTGACCATCACGTCTCCATGATAGTTTGGAATGCAATCACTTAGAAAAACAAGTTCACACAGTTTTAAAAACAAATGTGACAAAATTATGCAAAACACACGCAGAATAACCATGTTTTACTGAGCTCTGACTAACTCATTAGTAAAACATAAACTAGTATGTAAATAAAATGCAAAAAGATATCAACAGGGTTCACAAATGTTGATCTGATGAAATGGCATTGCTGCAACTCAGCAAATATACAGTCAGACTCATACAGTGAAATAAATTCAAAACTATTGCTATGAAATACAAAATAAAATATGTTCTGCGAATGTAAACTATATGAAGTAACATGCTGTCAGTCAGACAGTACAATTTTAACAAAATAAAAGTAAACATTTTCAAATTTAAAATTAAATGTCTTCATAAGCCCTGCTAGAAACTCAGCCATGATCAGCATTAAACCAAGCAGATAAATACTGTGACACCCCCTGCCATGGCCCAGTAATCAAGGAGCCTCAATCCTCACCACTAATACCAGTGAGGGACATGCACACTGGGAGGATGACAAGTGCACACACAATAAAGTAACATTTCCTTTAAAGGCACACAGAGATCACAGTCAGTCTGGGGCTGGTTTCTCCATCTTTCTCCAGATCCCCAATAAGGCTCCCATTGGCACAGATATAGGGTTAAGATTTCAGCCGAGTGGTCACGTCAAAACCTCCAGCACCCTCTCTGTCCAACCAGTGCTTCATGTCTCTGCCCAAGTAGCTCACACACACACACACACACACACACACACACACACACACACACACACACACACACACACACACACACACACACACATACACACACACTTTCAGGTTTGATTTATTTGCAAATGCACACACTCCTGGGGAAGGCTGGCACAGGTTTACTAGCTATGCCCCCTTCTGCCTAGACTATGAGGTAGTAATCACTACCACCTACCACTACGTATCGGCTACCATAAGGCCCTTACAGAGGGTGACCAATTCTACTGTGTAATGTTACTGTTATCCAAATGGTAAGTGTGTCCAAGGCCAAGGCTATTTAAGATTGGCCTGTACAGTATCACCAAATACATATGCAAGTACACTAAGAGCTTAAATATCTCTAAACAAAACCAGCCACATTTAAAAGGTTTAAATATATTTAATAATAAATAATAAAAGCACAAACCAATACTCATTAACTCAACACAGTGACAATAGAGTTCTGAATCACAGGAAATATTTTAAAACAACATTGAAGGACAGTCTCGCATAAATATGGATAACATCTAGAGTAATCTTGCTATATTCTTATCTATCTCTAAGAGAAAGGCTATGATCTAAGTCTTATATACACAGCAAAGACAAGTGCTGGTGAGAGGATTTTTACAAGTCCAGAACAAGATACAAAATGCACTGACTTTCTCTCTCAGGTTGTTCTTAAGTTACTAACAAACATTTTTGCTGGGTCATTTCAGATTACAGCATTCTTGCCAACTCTGCTTTTAGTTTCCAGGCCAACAGGCACTTAAAATATAACACCACAGTGTCAAGAATACTTATGTCTAAGAAGCTGACACTTATATCTTAAAAACTTGCCTGCAACTGAGAACTGTAAAACTTTTACCTTGGAAACCTGTAATTATTTCTGTTTCCAGAAAACAGAAAGAATTTCCAGCTGCAGACATTCTGTCTCTGCTGTGGAAAATACAGTCGTAAAACTCTTTACTTATTTTCTTAGAGTTTGCAAGTTAACACTGTATATTTCAGCCTTTACCATCAACACATACATTTGCATAGGCATGTAGCTTATACACATTTCTGCTCTTTTCCAGCAGGGTGCACTGTGGTTACAATCTTGAAGCTCAGTACAAAACATATAGTTTTCTTACATTTCTAAGGCAAGCATACAAATTATATTGCTACTCACAAATGGCATAGAATTATTTACAAAACTCTAGCTGGCTGGGCTGGCAGCCTTCACAATTCTCCCCTCCTTGAAACCTCAAGCTAGTTTTTCAAGTGACCCCTTGAGAAACATTGCATGAGAGGATTGAGCCTGTCTGGAAATACCTTACCCCATTCCCTGTCTTGAGAGCCAGTCTGCATTGGCATTGCTAACCCACTGTGGTGCTGCACTGATGTATCATTTGCTTGCAACCCTAGGCTCCACCTTAGCAACTTGGCATTTTGCTGGCTGGCTTGATGGAACCATGTTAGGGGATTGTGATCTGTAACTACAGTGAATTTTCTTCCATACAGATAAGGCTGAAGTTTCTGCAGTGCCCACACTATGGCTAGACATTCCTTTTCTACAGCTACATAGCATTCCTCCCTGGGTTGGAGCCTATGACTGAGATAAACCACTGGGTGCACTTCTCCCTCTTAAGAAATCTGGCTAAGTTCAGCCCCCACCCCATGGTTTGAAGCATTCACTTCACAACAAATTCTTTGCTTTAATCTGGACTGGCTAACACAGGCGGTCCTCCCAAAGCTTGCTTAAGCTTCTGGAATGCCTGCTCACATGCTGGGGTCCACACTACCTTATCTGGCCTGTTTTTCCTAGTCAGGTCTGTGAGAGGAGCAGCTATGGTACAACACCTTGGGCCGAACTTTCTGTAGTACCCTGCTGTCCCTAAAAATGCCTTCACCTGCTTTTTGGTAACAGCTGCAGGACATGCCTGAATGGCTTCCACTCTGGCAGGTTCTGGTCTGATTTTTACCACTCCCCATTCTATGTCCCAGGTAGGAGACCTCTGCCATACCCACTTGACATTTTCTGGGCTTAGTGGTCATCCCTGCACTCTGTTGTTTGCCCAGCAACCCCCTCACATGCTGAAACTGCTCTTGTCAGGAATGGCTAGAGAGTGAGAGAATACAGCAGTTGTTAGTGTCAAGATTCTTCCATCTTGCACATCTAGCCATAACCCATGATATTCCCTTTGCAGGTCAGGTTTGCTTCTGGTAGGATATGATCTACCAGCCTGTGGAAAGTCACTGGGGTATTTTTCATCCAAAGGGCATCTTTGTGAACTCATACAAGCCAAAAGGAGTCACAAAGGCTGACCTCTCTCTAGCACTGGGAGTCAAGGGCACCTGCCAATAACCCTTGGTAAGATCAATGGTGGTAAGATACTTAGCCCCATAAGCCACTCTAGGGCATCATGTGTTCTAGGCGTGGGGTAATCATCTGTTTCTATGTGACTATTTAATTTCCTGTCGTCCACACAGAATCTGATGCTGCCATCCTTCTTTGGTACCAGCACCACTGGGGAGGCCCAGGGACTGCTGGACTTCTGAAGTATCCCTCGTTCCAACATTTCCTGTATTTCCTCCCTCAGGGTCTGTTGAAGCCTCTCAAACACCCTATAAGAGACATGCCTAATAGGTCTTTGGTGTCCCGTATCCACATGGTATTGCAGCTGGTGGGTGCACCCTGGTTTCCCAGTGAACATGTCCTCAAACTCCTGTTACACTGCTCAGATTTCTCAAACCTGGGTAGGGAAAAGTTGCTGGGATATTGCTACCCCTTCCACTGAGGTGTCAGTCAGAGCTCCCTCAGTCTCCTCCTGCAATCCACCGCAAATACTCAGTACAAGGACCTCCCTATCATGGTAAGGTTTCATCATGTTACCTTGGTACAATTTGTGCCCCTGCCTCTTGCCTAGCAGTTCTACCATGTAATTAACATCACTGACCTTCCTTAACACCTTGTAGACTCCCTCCCAAGCTGCCTGCAGCTTGTTGTGTCTGACAGGAATGAGAAACATTACTTGCTGCCCTACAGCATATGCTCTAGCTCGAGCATTCCAGTCATGCCAGACCTTTTTCTGCTGTTAGGCTTTTGCTAGGTTCCCCTGGGCCAAGCCCATGAGTTCTCTGAGCCCTGCCCTGAGGTTTAGGATATATGCCACAACAGACTCCTGGTGGGATTCACATTCACACTCCCACTCATAGGTTCATAGGTTGGTACTAGGCTATCAGCCTTAGGGCCTATACAAGCCTAGCCATAACAATTCCTTGGCTATGTCTTCTCACACTATTTACTTCCCTGGACCCCTGATTAGCAGGGCAACTGATGTGATCCCTGGGTGAATTTCCTTTCTCCCATCCAATCATCAAGGTTCCTTTTGAAAAGGGCCAAAAATGCACTCTGCTTGACATGTATGGGCAGTCTATTCCAGAGTCTGGGGACCCTCCAGCATGTTTTGTTTATTGTGATGACAATGTTTAGATCCCTGGAGCTTGTGACTCTGAGGTATTGGGATTTCTTTAAGTGTAGCATGTCCAACACCTCTGGGTTTAACATGGCCTTGTATGTTAGGCAGAGATCACCTCGGAGTAGACAATATGTGACAGAGTATAGCTGCAGTTTTTTAAGGCAGTCAGCATAGGGCATCTGCTTTAGGCCTGTGATTCTTTTAATGAGGTATTTCTGTGGCCTTTCCAGTTGTTGCAGATGTCTTGAGAGGTACATACCAAATGGGGCATTGTATTCTATAATGGGTTTAATGAGGGATGAGTACAGTGGGACAATGACCTTTTTTCTGGATGTAAAGCCCTTAGTGATGATGAGTGCCACATAGAAGGATTTCCTGACTGTTGTGGTGATGTGGTTATTGAAGGTGAGACCACTGTCCACCTGTGTCCCTAAGTCTCTTATCACACTTTCAGTGTTTAGTGTACTGCCACCTATGTGGTAATTCATGGGTACATGTTTTTTCCCAAAGGCGATAACTATACCTTTCTTGGCACTGAGCTTGAGCCCATGGCTCTGGCACCAAGCATCTGTTTCTGTAAGGCCCTTTTGTAGAGTATCCACATCATTTGGGGATTCAATAATGGCTCCGAGTTTGCAGTCATCTGCGAACTTTGTTAGCCAGAGTCCCTTAGTGTTGGCCTGTACTTCAGAGAAGTAGATGCCAAACAAGAGAGGTCCCAGGACTGAACCCTGAGGTACTCCACATGTCACTTGTCTGGAGCTGGATTTGGAGTCAGCTACTTTTACAGTATGGGTTCTGTCAGTAAGCCAGTTGGCAATCTATCGAGTGACATAGGGATTAATGCCCAGCTTAGTAAGTTTATCTATGATTCCATAGTGGGGGATGGTGTGAAAGGCATTGGCGAGGTCCAGATAGGCTGTGTGGACTGCCTTACCCTTGTCCACGGCTCTGGAGACTAATTTGAAGAAGTCAGTCAGGTTCAGGAGACAAGATAGGCCCGTCACAAACCCAAACTGGGTGGGGTCCAGTGTTTTAAGGTTGTCAATGTCTTTGTTTATAAGTTCCATGATAATATCAGGCTCATCAGACTGATGGGGCAGTAGTTCCCGGGATCCAGGGTGGATCCCCCCTTGTAGAGTGGGATAACTGTAGCTGTGCACCACTCAGTGGGCACAAAGCCTGAGGGGAGGGTATGATTAAACATGACACTTGGGTGAGGTGCCAGTTCATTTTGTAGTTCGTGTAGTACACAGCTCGGGATGTCATCTGGTCCCATGGATGCTGTATTCTTAGCTTTGGAGAGTGCATTTTTTACCAGTGTGGCCATTATTACCAGAATTTGGCAATCGTCTGCTATTCACATGGGCCATTTAGGGGGTGAGAGGGGGGTGACATTGGCACTGAATCAATCTGCCAAGATATTAGCAATATCCTTGGGATCAGTATTTTTAATGCCATTCTGTTGTAGCTCAGAGCAGATCTGAGCATTGCCATTTAGATTCTTGACATAGTTATAGAATGCCTTGTGGTTGTCTTTAGAATCTTTGGCAATTTTATTTTCATAACTAGCTTTGGAGGATTTTATGAGGGATCTCAGCTTCTTACTGAGGCTGGAAAGGGAGTTTTTTGCATCCTGGGATTTTCCTCTTTTCTGCAACAGTTTCTTCTTTTTGTTGTAAAGTTTGTTTATGGCAGGGGACCACCAGATTGGCTTCCTTTTTTTGGAGGAGAGCATCTTGATTCTATTTGGGATGGCACGATTCATGCATGAGTGCATGTGCTCGTACAGTGCCTTAGTGTAAGGCATAGCAGTTGAACTTTCAGTTCCAGTCTGCATGGGTGTCATGAAGTTTGTAACTTCTGACTTGAGTAGCATGAAGTTGGCTTTGGAGAAGTTTTTTATGGAGGTTTCCTTACTGGAGGGTGGGGCTGGGATGTGGATGTTAAGGGTGATTAGCTTATGGTCTGCCATGACCATCAAGGGGGTGACCATAGGTGTAGAGCATCGATTTCCCACGTTGGTAATGACCAGGTCTAGGATATTTGAGCCCCTGGTGGGACTATGGATTAGGTGATCCAGGACACTGAAACTTATGAATTCCAAGAAACATTGGGCAAAGGTGTTGGCACACGAGTAGTTTTCCCAGTTAATGGCAGGGTAGTTGAAATCACTCAGTATTAGGGTGTTTGGTTGTATATTAATATTTTTCAGTATGTTTAGAAAGGTGTAGTGAGAATCTTGGGGCATGGTGGGGGATTTGTAGCAAGCTACAATTTGGATTGCAGTCTTACCTAGTGTTAGTTGCACCTGGAGAATTTCAAACACATTGTGTTGGGCAACAAATTAAATCTAGAGGTCCCCTTACCCTATGGCCATACAACTCAAAGGGAGAAAAACCTGTGTATTCCTGAGGCACTTCTTTGTAAGCAAATAACAGACGGGGCAAATTTGCCCCACTGCTTCTTAAACCCATCTGCAAATGCCTGTAGCATTGTCTTGAGTGTATAGTTTAACCTCTCAGCAAGCCCATTAGTCTGGGGATGGTAGGGGATGGTCTTTATGTGCTTCACCCCACAGTACTTCCACAGACAAGCCAGAAGGTCTGACATGAAATTGTCACCTCTGTCAGTCAGTATTTCTTCTGGGAAACCTACCCTGCTGAAAATCTCTAACAAAGCATTTGCCACCTTTTCTATCTCAGTAGAGGACAGAGCCACTGCCTCAAGGTATGTGGTAGCATAATCTGCTACCAATAGGATATGCTTTTTCCCTGTGGAACTTCGGGTACATAGAGGCCACACAATATCCATAGCTACCCTCTGAAATGGTTCCTCAATCATAGACAAAGGCATAAAAAGAAGCTTTTACCTTGTCTCCTGCCTTGCTTACCTTTTTGCACTGCTCACAGGTGCTGCAGTACCCTGTTAACTCTCTAGAAATCCCAGGCCAATAGAAATTCTGCATAGTATGTCTCTTTGTACGTTTTATGCCCATATGACCTGCAAAGAGAATATCATGGGCTATGGCTAGAAGTGCCAGATGGTAGGATCTAGGCACTACCAACTGCTGTATTGTCTCAACTCTCTCTTTGTAACCTTCCCAGCTCTGCTTCCACAGGAAGTCTGGTATCCTCTGAGAGTGGTGCCTCACTGTTAGCCTGGGTACTACTATTCACCTCTGCCCTTTCAGTCAGTCTGTCCAAGGGAACATCAGTACTCACAAGCAGCTGTGACACACCTTCAGTCTCACTGCTACAGGGTATCTCCCTCCCTGTAGTAACCACCTCACCAGTCCTGGCTGCAAGTGTGTAGTCTGTTTGGATCTCCACAGGCTACCCAACCCACATGGTTGTCTCCAGGCCTGACTGTGTGTAACTGCATGAACACATGGTACCGCATTATCAAAATCCTTCCCTATCAGGACATCTTCTGGATGGTAGTTTGGTACTTTTGTTTTCTCAAGACAACCTGCTGTTGACATTTTGTCATTCCCACTTACTGGCTCTCCCACCTTTTTCCCCACCTTGCCTCCATGGACATCTATATGCTACATGGACCCACTGGTTGCATTTAAAACATTTAACCCTAGGTTCTGGACATGTACCTGGACTAGTAGCTTCCCCTGCTGCTGGCAGATTCTGTTGGGGCAGTCTGGGCTGCCACCATGGGTTCCCTTAGATCCATGAGCAGTACTGGGTGTCAGTTTCCTATGCAGTAATGCCCTGCTGGCTAGGTATAGGTCTCCCTTCTTATTTATTAATTATTTAATATTTTATTTAACATTTATTAACCAGAAAAGTCCAACTTGGGACAATGCCAATTTTCAGTGGAGGCCTGGGGAGAAATGTTCCAGACTCATGTCTTTCTAATGTGGGAGGAAACCAGAGCACCAGGAGGAAACCCACACAAATGCAGGGAGGACATGCAGACTCCACACAGAAGGCACCCCAGCTGAGAATCAAACCAGAGAACCTCTTGTGAGGTGACAACACTACTGCTGCACCACTTACTTCTTCTTCAACTCTTCTACAGTAAGGTATTGTCTATTAGCTAACCTGATACTCGTGTCCTTAGACAAGGTGTTAAGTGCTTGTTCCCTCACCAAAGGGTCTGCCAGCCTTTCAAAAGTGGTGACCTAACCCATCTATGAAAATAAGTGCCTAGCTCAGCAACATATTCACACACACTTTGATTTGCCTCGTGTCTATGCTCACAAAACTTTTTCCTATAAGCTTCAGGTGTTAGCTTAAAAATTGTGGCAAACAATTCTTTGCAACATTATAATTTAAAAAGACATTATCAGATAGTTTGGACAGAACAGTTACAGCTTTACTATGGAGTAAGGGGGTCAGGAACCATACCCAGAGCCATTGCCCAACATTATAATGTTTACATAGCCTCTCAAACATATTAATGAAACTATCAAAATTATCACTGTCTGTAAATTGTGGAAAAGTTTTACTAACATTTGTTGTTTCTGGGGTTTGGTTACTCCCATCCCCATTACCTCTATGACTCAGCAAATAGTCCGCATCTCCTTTTCATGTCGCCTCTGCCTCTCCTACTCCTTGGCTTCCAGATGTCTCAGCCTCTCTGCTGCTTCCATTTTCAAACATTTGGCCTCCAACTCAAGTTTCTTTTACTCCAGATGGATTTTTATGTCCCCTGTGGAATGGTTGAGCTGTCCATTTTCTGAGAGTTGTACATCTCCACGGCCAGTCTGATCATCTTCCTGGTTGCTATTCTCTGATATAGCTGTGACTAAAGCTGCAATCATGTCTGCTTTAGTCAGGTTTCCATAGACCAGTTCTTTAGCCTGGCACATCTTAGTCAACTGGCTCCTTGTCAACTTGTCATACTCCTCTACTGACATGCTTGCCTGCTCTCCCTGACTAAGCTAACAAAAAATAAATAAATAAAACAATTGTGATATAAACTGTAAATGTTCACTGTGTGGCTGAGTTAGAGTACAAAAACACCTTCAGTGATCATTATACACAAGCTACAGGAATCCAATATCCACACCACTAGAAGCCAATTAATATGTGATGTGGCTAAATCATCAATATCACCTAATTAATATGTGATGTGGCTATCACACCACTGCCGAACAACTAATATGTGATGCCCCTGACCTGGGCCAGTAATCAAGGAGCCTCAATCCTCACCACTAATACCAGTGAGTGACCTGCAAATTGGGAGGATTACAAGTACACACACAGTAAAGCACAATTTCCCTTAAGAGCACACAGAGATCACAGTGAGTCTGTGGCTGGTTTCTCCCTCTTTTTCCAGATCTCCAATAAGACTCCCCACTGGTACAGCTATAAGATTAATATCTCAGCTGAGTGGTCAAGCCAAAACCACCAGCACCCTTTCTGTCCAGCCAGTGCTTCATGTTCCTGCCATAGTAGTTGACAGACACACACACACTTTGAAATCGATCTGATTTATTTGCAAACACACAGACACTCTTGGGGAAGGCTGGCACAGGTTTACTCACTAATCCCCTTCTTCCCAGACTATAAGGTAGTAGTCACTGCCACCAACCACTACTCATCAAGTACCATAAGGGCCTTACAAAGGGTGAATATTTCTACTGTGTAATGCTACGGTTATCCAAATGGCAAATGTGTCAAAGGCCAAGGCTATTTAAAAGTGGCCTGTACAGTATCACCAAATACAAATGCAGGTACCCTAAGAGCTTAAATATCTCTAAACAAAACCTGCCACAATTAAAAGGTATAAATAT
The DNA here is from genome assembly GCF_019279795.1 of Protopterus annectens. Taxonomy (NCBI): domain Eukaryota; kingdom Metazoa; phylum Chordata; order Ceratodontiformes; family Protopteridae; genus Protopterus; species Protopterus annectens. The sequence goes on from NC_056726.1 coordinate 1,422,941,173, forward strand.
ATTTAATAATATATAATAAAAGCACAAGACAATGCTCATTAACTCAACACAGTGACAGTAGAGTTCAGAATCACAGGAAATATTTTACAACAACACTGCAGGACAGTCTCACATAAATACAGAAAACATCTAGATTAATCTTACTATATTCCTATCTATCTCTAAAAGAAATACTATGATCTAAGTCTTACTTACAGAGCAAAGACAAGTGTTGGTGAGAGGATGTTTACAGGTCTAGAACAAGATATAAAATGCACTGACTTTCTCACTGAGCTAGTTCTTAAGTTGGCAACAAAGATTTCTGCTGGGTCATCTCAGATTATAGTGCCCTGGACCCAGCATGACTGCCTCTGCCAGACGCTGCTCACTTTCTGGGACTGTTCCTTATGTTGTCAAGGTTGGAAAAAGGGATTCTTCTTTTTTCCCTACTACAACACTTCCATGAGAAAAAAAGTCTGAGCCCAGAAGCTCTGATCCCACTCTTGGTACAACTCTCTCTTTATGGTTCCTCTGCTGATTCTAATTAGGTAAAGAACCAAATTGCAAACCATGAGTTTTTCTTTTCTGTAGCTTCAGGATCTCAGTGGTTGTTTTAAAACTAGGAGGTTACGCTGGCAGTGGGTAATCAGAAATGATAAGAATTAAAGGGCAGAATTAAATAGCAGTATGTCAGCAGCACCACAAATCAAACAGCTGTCTCTCTGACATCCCACACAGCAAAATGAACTATAGAGACAGACAAAAATTATCCAAGCATCACCGCTATAACACAAGCAGTGATGGCAATAGTTGTAGGAAACTCCTATTATTTATTTAAAAACAAAGAAACTCTACTGTTGTATATACTTTATTCCCTCCAGTTTGGTGAGAAAGGGGAAGAAAATCCAGGAGCAGAAAAACAATGCTGCAGCCATTCAAGTCCCTTTTTGCATGAAGCAGACCTGAAAGACCTCAAGTTCAGGGTGACATCCAATCCATTCCCTTGCTTACTGAGGGGAAAGAGTTTGGTACTGCCACCCCTAGTACCAACTCACCCAGGCTATGCATTCTAGGCTTGTGTCCCAAGGTGGCGACTGCCACATGTCAGCTGTGAGAAAGGAGGTGAGCAAAAAATAAGGTGAAATAGTGAGATCCCATACTGGAGAACAAGCACCATTCAACCTAAGGCAGGTCACTAGGGTAGAAGCTGCTATTTGAAGTACAGCATGAAAGCACATAACTGTTTTGCCCTGCATCACAGTGAAGCTACTGCATCATCCTACTCCTCAGCAGAAATGAAGCCTACCTGGTGCTCATCCAGACCCCACTGTCATCAGGCAGCTCCTGCTAATACAGCTGTAGTATACTATGTACCCCAGGCAGGAACAATATATGGCAAAGATACCCTCCCTAAGCACACACACTCACACACACACACACACACACACACACACACACACACACACACACACACACACACACACACGCATACACGCATACACACACACTCTCTCACACACACACGCACACACGCACACATGCATGCACACACGCACACACGCACACACACACACACACACACACGCACACCATATTAGGAATCAGAACATCTGGGAGTCCCTACAAAGATAAATGTGCTTTTTCATACAAACTTGCCTACTTGAATTTTCATTACTTCTTTCTGCCCTTCAGCTGTCTTGGACTTTATACAGAGCTTGAATGCTGAATCCTGTTGGGCTGCAAAAAAGTTTGGTAAGAGGTTAGATAGTCTGGAGATCTGGCTTACACTGAGCATTCAATGGATTGCTGTGCAGAGGGATCCTGTAGCAGTCTCTGTGTAATCTTTGTAAAATGTCTTCTCTAAAGAGAAAGGGAGCAATGCTGCTATAGGAACCCTATTTATTTATCTCCAAACAAAGAATCATGAGGTGTAGAGTTGGCGATGTTATGCAAGAGGTGGCCATGACTGCGTGAATTTGATCAGCTGCCACTGCTTACATCACCTCTGGGGTCAATAAAATAATCCAGGCTAAAGATTTTGATTTGTGTCTAACATCCATTAGTAAAATTATAGTTTTATAAGATCTTTTATTCTTTTTTTTTATTTTGATTTAATGCAGGTGAAGAAAGAATGACAGTGTGTGCATTCATCACTGGGACATCTCTGGTAAATTAAAATGCAATGCAAGAAAAATTTGCTAGCTGTGAGAGGTCACAACCTCAGAAAGGATACACAGCAAGCTGATTTTCTCTAAAAAATCTTTTGTAAGCTATAGTTAACTCCACTGTAAAAATACAATTGAGAAGGTAATTAACAAAGTTCAGGTACATTTTCAATTTAGTTTTTAGCAGTGGAGTCAAGTTGTGTTTGTGAACTTAGTCTCGCTTCTAGATGAGACTTGGATGTAACGTACAAGAATAGTTACCTCCTTATAGAGCACTCAGATGTAACCTTAGATGCACCCATGGCAGTATTCAGGGTTAATGAGTTAAAACACTCACTCTTACATTTAAAATAGCTTTCCTGAAGACAAGAAAAAGAAAACATCAGTAAAAAATAAGAAAATTAAAGTTTTTTTTTCCCAAAGGGAACTTACCTGTCCAGGTAAGGAAAGCACAACCCAACCATCAATCCTTAAAAGCCTCAGAGGAGGCCTCTTCAACACCAGTAAAGCTCTGAGGGGTTTCCACACAAACTTGTCTTTTAGTCAGTACAACTCAAGCCGTGTGAGAGGCTGGGCACATGGAAAGTATCCTGAAGCTTTGGATGCTGTTTGTCTGTTATATTTTTAGCAGGACATAACCCATATAGCTAAGGCTACTGCAGCAATGTTCAATATGTAAAACATTAACCTGCACTTATTATACTTGCTTAATTAGTCCCGGTGTGTTCTTCATGCTTTCCTGCCACTGTATAAAAGGCACATATATTCATACATACCTTGGTATCAGTATACGTGTAGTGCATCAGTTGTAGGAAGCATTATTGCTCAATAAAGATTACGCAGACCATTTCAACATGTGAGAGTTTTTTATGTCTATGACTTCATACCATGCACACTTCTGTGCTTCATTATCAGCTAATTGTATTAATACAATGCACTTTTTGCAAAAATATTCGACTCCAGACTGTTTCAGCCAAACCTTACCAGATAGTCCTCTGGTCCATATCCTTAATGTGTTGCGATCAAATCAATCAAACTTTATTTTCATGATGAAACCTAACTGTACTCATAGCCAGTAAGAATTCCACATTGGGTATACTCCGAAAAGATGATGCTGACATAATGGAACTAACCCAATCAACAAAGCATAAATAAATAAACACTGTAATTTAATACAACAAATAAGTAAATAATTCAGTAAGCAGATAATGCAACAAGAAATGATATGACATCAGAAAGAATAATAATAATAATATTGTACAGCAGTCCGGTATTGAATGCTATCTAACTGCAAGTAAAATAAGCCTTAGAAATGGGTAAGTATTGAAGGACATCAAAATGCCACCTACAACAGAAAATTCCCTAACCAGGCAATACAGTGAGTTCCACTTGTCAGTAGTGTGTGCTCTGAAAGAGTGTGTGTGTGTGTGTGTGTGTGTGTGTGTGTGTGTGTGTGTGTGTGTGTGTGTGTGTGTGTGTGTGCACGCGCGTGTGTGTGTGTGTGTGTGTGTGTGTGTGTGTGTGTGTGTGTGTGTGTGTGTGTGTGTGTGTGTGTGTGTGTGTGTTCGCATGTGTTGGTGTGTATGGCAGCTGTAATAGACAGTAGCCTAGATGTAGAGTTCTTCACTGATTGAATGAGCTCAGGATCAAAGAATCTTATTTGCCAGCACTGCAGCAGGAGGAAATCAAAGTATAAAGATCAGCTTCAACAGCATATCTTTGAAATATATCCCTTAATAAAGGTACTGTCCTGCAGAGGAAAATAATAAGGTTTAACAGCAGTTGTTGACAACAATAGACTGAGTATGTTGCACCTGGTCATCACCAACATGAGTAACCAGTGTTCCACACTGGAGGTCAACCCTCGCTGATTAGATATGACCATAAACGAATCACTCTGGATATCCACATTCCACCCCCACGCCCCGGTCAAAGAAACCACCATGAAAAACTTTTCAAAAGCAAACTTCACATTACTTAAGACCGAGGTGGAACATTTCAAAGCCCCTATGCTAAAGGATAACGCTGTCCAAGCTGCAAAATCTTTTACTAATGCACTCTATGGGCACCTACAAGAATGCATGGATCATGCTATGCCAAGCAAAAACCAAGACTCACTCCGCCAAGAAAAGGAAACCATTCTGGTGTACCCCTGCCATAAACAAGCTATACAATAGAAGGAGGAAACTAGTACAGAAAAAGAGTAAAATCCCAAGAAGGGAAGACGTCCCTGATCAGTATCGGCAAGAAACTAGGATCCCTCATAAAATTATCCAAGGCTAGATTCAAAAGAAAAATTGCCAAAGACTCCAAAGATAACCACAAGGCATTCTTTTGCTATGTCAATAATCTATGTGGCAATTCTCAGATCTGCTCGGAGTTAGTGCAGAATGGCACAAAATCACTGAACTGACCAATATCGCCAACATCCTGGCCGACAGGTTCAGTGCAAACTTCACCCCCCCCCTCTCACCCCCAAAAGGGCCCATAACCATACCAGAAGAATGTTATCCCCCTGAAATCACAGACACTCAGGTTAAAACAGCCCTCTCCAAAACCAAAAACACAGCATCGATGGGACCAGACGGTGTCCCAGGCTGTGTCCTACATGAGCTCAAAGATGAACTAACCCCTCACCTAAACACACTATTCAAACTCAGCCTCTCCACAGGCTACATGCCCATAGAGTGGCACACTGCAATGGTTATTCCGCTCTACAAAGATGGAGCAAAAACAGACACCAAGAATTATCACCCTATAAGCCTGACTAGCTTGATCTGCAAGGCTATGGAGTGCATCATCATGGATCTCATTAACAGAGACATCAGGAACCTCCAAACACTGGCCCTACCCAGTTCGGCTTTGTTAAGGGAAGATCATGCCTCCTAAACCTGGTGGAATTCTTTGAGACAGTTACCAAGGCTATAGACGAGGGAAAGGTGGTCCACACAGCCTACCTAGAACTTGCAAAGGCCTACAACACCATTCCCCATTCTGGTATTAAAGACAAGCTCACCAGCCTGAACATAAACCCCTACATCATGAGATGGGTTGCCAACTGGCTCATGGACAGAACCCACATGGTAAGAGTTACAGGAGCTAGTTCTGACTCTAAACCGGTTGCAAGAGGTGTTCCCCAGGGCTTAGTCCTAGGACCCCTCCTGTTCAGCATATACCTCTCAGAGGTACAGAAAAGCACAGGAAGACTATGGCTGACCAAGTTTGCAGACAACTGCAAACTAGGAGCTATATGACTCTTTGGCTGACAAAGACATCCTCCAAAAGGGTCTCACTGAGACAGATACTGGGTGTCAAAACCAAGTCCTCAAGTTAAATGCCAAAAAGTGCATAGTCATCCCCTTTGGAAAAAACAAAGTACCCACAAACTACCACATAGGTGGTAGCCCCCTAAATATGGAAGATGTAATAAGGGATCTGGGGACCCATCAGTAGATAGTAATCTCTCCTTTGATAATCACATTGCCAAAGTGGTTAGAAAATCCTTCTATGTGGCCCATTTAATCACAAAAGGGTTTGCATCCAGATCAAAAGAGGTCATTGTGCCCCCTCTACGCATCACTCATCAGACCCATCATAGAGTCAAACGCCCCATTTGGGATGTACCTTACAAGAAACCTGCAACAGCTGGAAAGACGACAGAGCAGCTCACCAAGAGGATCACTGGCCTCAAACAGATGCCCTATGCAGCTCGACTGAAGAAACTCCAGCTGTACTCGGTAGCATACTGCCTACTCAGAGGTGATCTCTGCCTGACATACGAGGCCATGTCCAACCCAAATTGCTGGATATGCTCCACCTAAAGAAAACCATATCCCCTCGAGCCACACGCTTTAGGGATCTAAACCTCACCACAACAATAAATAAGACTTGCTGGAAGGATAGATTCCTGTCTCAGAGACTTCCCATGCTCTGGTACAAGATTCCAATCTACATTAGGCAAAGCTCCTCGCTAACGCTCTTCAAGAGAAACTTTGACGAGTGGATGGGAAACAGAAAGTTTACCCCTGGGATCACTTCAGTGGCTCTGCTGGACAGAGGCACAGGGAACTAAACTAAGGGGGTGGCGAAAGCCAACACATTCCAGCAAGGCTTATAAATGCCTTCGGCCAGATTGGCTAGTACTTACCTATAAACCTATGAACCTATGCCGTGAATATGGCACATATATAAAGTACTTGTATTTTCAGTCAACATCTGCAAAATGCATTTTCTGTAGGACCATTTGTAAGGAGTCATTGAACCCATAACCCCTGCTGAGATCTTAGCAGGGGTGCCAACTACCTTACAGATAGAATTATACAAGATATAGCTAACAGAATGCATAGATCCTTTGGATGAGATGTTAAGCCAAGGCCCCATCTGCCTGATCTGGTGTTTGCTGAGGTGGATGCAAAAGTTCCTATGGCACCTATCAAAAAGAGTAGAGGTTCTTTTTTTTACACAACTATTTACAATTTACATATTTACAAACAACTTACATTAAACCCTATATGCCTTCATTGTTGATAAATATTTGCATTCATATAGACCCCACTGTTTTTTCCGCAAATACCACTTAATTTTCCTTATTATATTTGGTAATATCCGTTGAACATAATTTCATTAATTCTTTTATTCCAAATTGTCCATATGATGCAAAAAAAAAATAAAATGCATCCAGATTATTGACATACCCGAGATTTAATAAAATCTGTGTAGGCATAGTGCAGAGCCTACATGGAACGTACCATATCTCTGTATGCACTTCCCCCTCAGTAGCGTGCCAAGCATGTTAATGCTGGTGTGTTGCTGAGAGAGAACCGCATAAGTGTAGGGAGTATGTTACAACTGTGTCCGCAGATGAGTAACACACCCCCTGCACTGTCAAAGTGCACTATAGCAATGTATTGGAAATACTAGTAATTATTTTTTTTATGTTTGCGCAATGTGGCACAGCACCCAGTGATTGACACATGCCAGACATCTAAAAATAGAAACGGGGTACATTTAATTATAATTTCAAAAGTCAAGTTTAAGCATAGCTGCACAAGTTTGCATGGCACGGCACTGTGCTCAGCAGTGCTTAAACACAGCTGACAGGTTTATCTAAAAGTACAGCAACATTCAACACATCCATGTAGCCAAATGGTTAGAGTCACAGCTGTAGGTGCAGGGTTTGAATACACAGACAGGTTATTCAGTGTTTATTTTATAAATACAAATTATATCAATTAATTTTATCCTGTGATGCTGTTCTCAACTAACCACTGCTAATCACTGGTAAACCAAGCCAAGTACTGTTTAAACAAGACACATTTTAGCACTGCTTCACACTGCATACCTCTGCTTAGCTGACTTGCAAACTGCTAAGGTGTGGCAGTTTAAGGAATGCTTGGCTCAGCTAAGCTGGTTTACACACCGCTAACTATTGCTGAGCATTGCAAGTTTGAGCATTGTTCAGCTGAGCATTGCATATTTGAGCAGTGCTAAGCAGCATGCCACAATTTTAAAATTACCCAATTGCGGCAAAGGGTGGAAAACAGGTTTATTTAAGTACAACAGGTGGGAATATAGCATAAACCTGTTGCAGTTTGAACTTGGCAGGAACTATGGCAGGTGTAGGAGAGGGTTTGTGCTTCTGGGTGCAGTGTTGAGGCATTCTGGGTCATGGTTAGACTCCTAATAAAATACCATGATGTCTGTCTGCTGCAGTCCCAGTACTAGGACTCCAAGTACAAGTCAGAGACATGGGACAGGCTGGCACGTGATCTCACCAATGAAACAGGTATCCCTTACACAGGTGAGCAGGTCCATCATCACTATAATGATCAGAAGCAGTGGACCAATGATGGCAAAGGCTGGAAAACAGGCTTATTTAGGTGCAACAAGTGGGAATACAACAGAAACCTGTTGGAGTTTGAACTTGGCAGGAACTATGGCAGGTGTAGGAGAGGGTTCGTGCTTCCAGGTGCAGCGTTGGGGCATTATGGAGTCCAGGGTCATGGTTGGACTCCTAATAAAATGCCATGATGTCTGGCTGCTGCAGGGATAGTACCAGGAATATAAGTACAAGTCAGAGTCAAGAGACCAGTTGACATGCGATCTCACCAGTGAAACAGGTATCCCTTGCACAGGTGAGCAGGCCCATCATCACTATAATGATCTGAAGCAGTGGAAGAGGGAACTTCTAGACACCTGGGTCCAGGATGCTCGATGTGGGAATACCCCGTGGGCTTGTAAGTACTGTTAACACTTTTACCAATACTTAATCTGAATGTGTGAAAGACAGGTACACATAATGGTGTGCTTCTCTCCCTACAACTGATGAGGAGAGAGCTCACAACCTAGACTCTCATGAAGGTACCTGGCCAGGTTGCTCTGTGAGTGCGGTGAGTACAGATGTATCTTGCAATCTATAGTCATATCAACAAGAAAGTGTATATTATTAACTGCCATCAGGTATATACAGTTTTGATTGCACTGCAAAGAATGTGGTCATAGACCTGGACTGAAACAGGTGATTAATGCTATGTATAGTTCAATAAAGATTAAAGCATTAAACTTGATAATATTAATGAAATAAAGTTTCTACTCCAATAATTGTGGAAATACAGCTGTATTGCAACACCTGCATTATTTAAACTGTTGTTCAATAAAGACTTGAAAATATAACAATAACTGCATGATGGCACCCCTAATAAAGGTGTGTTGTGCAGTATGTGTGTAAGTAGGGCTGTTGTTCATGAAATCGAGTATGACATCTGCTCTGAAATAAAAACACAAAGTATACCACTAGGTGACACAAGGTTAGCTAAGAAAGAGTGTTATGCTAAACTGTAGATTTAGAGCTGCACTACAAGATATATGCATTATGATATTTGCTCCGCACTAAGATCTGAAGCAATACCAGGAATCCCTAAGGTATATTGCATATATCAAGTTTGTCCTGTGTTAACCATTGCATTTCAGCTATATGCACTCCTGCTCTGAGGTACAGTGCTGCAGCAAGTATGAAACTCTAATAGCTGTAGACTGCAAATATGCTATCTGCAACTGTATATGCGTCTGGTAGCCAACCCAAAACTCCAGTATGGTTTGTACATGTCTCAGATATATCCACCCACTAAGAGTTTATTGTGTACACCTGCATTCTTCGTATTAATGTACAATTAAGCTAGTATTTCTGTCATGCATGAATCTCATGCATGTGTGTCCAACTGTCACAGTAGTCTTGTATAAAACTGTACTGCTATTACCAGGTCATATGTTGTTTCCAGGTGAGCGCTACGCAAAAATCAGTCACTCAATAATCAGTAGTGTCTCAGTAGCTCAGTTTGTTAAATGCTGTGTTTGATGTACATTTTACACACACAGACCAGGGTTCAAATGCAGTGACAACTACTAGTAGATATTATTGAATCAGTTATGTATTGTTAACAGATGTTCTCCCCACAGGAATCGCAGGTAAATGGGTGTAGTAGCCCTTATTATCGATTAATAATTTTTGTGTTCAGATGTAACAGAGTGTTAACAGCATTGCAATGGTCTAACCCCATTCCTGCCAAGGACGGCATAATAGTCATATACTCTTTACTGTGCACGATAAATGTCTCTCAAGTGTCACACTTTCATGGACTGTGATTACTGTTGCCTAATCCCTCTGTCACAGATCTATCATCAACATGATTTATGTCAATAGCACAGTTACACTAAATCAGTCCACAGTATACCTTGGTAGTCATATAGGTCCACCTGACATGCAATTGTCCACTGTGGTTGTGTACCTGTAGGTGTTACAGCTTGGCCCATACTGTCCCAAGTGGATAGCTTGAGAGGTATATACACACTACATCAGGTATAGGGCACTGTTATACATAAAGGAAGGGCAGTCCTGTAGAGTATATAACAGTACTGCTGCAAACTATATAGCCTACACTGGTATTAATGGACAGCATTTCTGTCTCTCCCACGTCCACAGTACACCTTGGTAGTCATATAAGTCCACCTGACATGCAATAGTCCTCTGTAGTTGTGTACCAGGCTTGGCCTATACTGTCCCATGTGGATAGCTTGAGAGGTATGTACATTTATTTATTTATTTATTTTACATTTGTTGACTGGGCTAGTCTAACTGGATACATGCCCATTTTCAGTAGAGGCCCAGGGAGAAAAGCTCCAGGAAAAAACATGCAAATATTAAAGACTAACAACAAAAGTAGCAATTGTTTAAAAAATGAATTAAAAACTCAAAAATTTTTTTTCCAAAAGATGTGCATAATTATACTATTCAAAGTGACAATAATAATATTTAAGTAACATAGATTTATATGCAGAACATAGCCTATAGAGGCATTATAGGAAGGATTGTAGTGGATGTATTCTGAAAAAGAGAGTTAAGGATGAAAGTTAGTCAGGGTTGGTACAGGAGCATAACCAGTGGTTGGTACAGGAGCATAACCAGTGGTTATTAAGATATAGGTTCATAGGTTCACAGATTCATAGGTTCATACTAGGCTATCTGCCCTAGGGCATTTATAAGCCTAGCCAGAGTGTGTATGGCTTTCGCCACCCATTTTAAATTAATTTTGCTATACCCTTTTTTGAGGTTAGTATACTCTGCCTCTGTCTAACAGTGACACAGAAGTGATACCTGGGGTAAACCTACGATCTCCCATCCACTCATCAAGATTCCTCTTGAAGAGAGTCAATGAGGGACTCTGCCTAACCTGGACTGGGATTTTATTCCAGAGTGAAGGGATCCTCTGGGTTATGAATCTGTCCCTCCAGCATGTCCTATTTATTTCAGTGCTGAGGTTCAAGTCCCTCGAGCGCGTAGCTCGATGGGATTTGGATTTTCTGAGGTGCAGCATGTCCATTAATTCCGGGTTGGACATGGCTTTATACATCAGGCACAGATCGCCTCTGAGTAGGCGGTATGCCACTGAGTAGAGCTGGAGTTTCTTTAAGCGGGCAGCATATGGCATCTGTTTGAGCTCCTTGATCCTCTTGGTGAGGTACTTTTGGGGTCTTTCCAGTTGCTGCAGGTGTCTGGTAAGGTACATCCCAAAAGGGGCATTGTACTCAATTATGGGCCTGATGAGGGATGAGTAAAGAGGCACGATGACCTCCCCTGATCTAGATGTGAATCCCTTCATGATTAGGTGGGCTATATAAAATGTTCTTCTAACCACTTTGGCCACATGGTTGTCAAATGAGAGATTGCTATCAACTTGGGTCCCCAGGTCCCTAATTACTTCTTCTGTACTTAATGGATTACCACCTATGTGGTAATTTGTGGGCACTTTGTTTTTGCCAAAGGGATGACTATACACTTTTGTCATTTAGCTTGAGGCCATGGCTCTGGCACCAGTTGTCTGTTTCTATGAGGCCCTTTTGGAGGATGCTTGTGTCGGATGGAGAGTCTATTATGGCACCCAGTTTGCAGTCATCTGCAAACTTGGTCAGCCACAGTCCTTCCATGTTGGCCTGTACCTCCGAGAAATATATACCGAACAAGAGAGGTCCCAGGACTGAGCATTGTGGGATGCCACTTGTAACTGGTTTGGAGTCTGACATGGCTCCAGCTATTCTAACCATGTGGGTTCTGTCCTTGAGCCAGTTTGCAACCCATCTAGTGACATAGGGGTTTATATTTAAGCTGGTGAGCTTATCTATAATGCCCAAGTGGGGTATTGTATCGAAGGCTTTTGCGAGGTCCAGGTAGGCTGTGTGGACCACCTTCCCCTTGTCAATGGCCTTGGTGACTGTTTCAAAGAAATCGACCAGGTTTAAGAGGCAGGATCTGCCCTTAACAAAGCCGAACTGGGTAGGATCCAGTGTCTGTAGGTCCCCAATATCTTTATTTATAAGGTCCATGATGATCCTTTCCATAGCTTTGCAGACCAAGCTAGTGAGACTTATGGGGCGATAGTTTCCAGGATCCGTTGAGGCACCACCTTTGTGGAGAGGGACCACTGTTGCTGTACGCCACTCTTTGGGTACATATCCTGTAGTAAGGCTGAGATTGAACAGTAGTTTTAGGTTTGGGTTTAGCTCTTCTTGGAGTTCATGTAGGACGCAGCCCGGGACACCGTCTGGTCCCATTGATGCTGTGTTTCTTGCTTTGGAGAGGGCAGCTCTTACCTGAGCATCTGAGATGTCAGGGGGACAGCAGTCTGCTGGGATAGATATTAGCCCTTTTGGTGGGGATGGGGGGGAGAAGTTTGCGCTGAACCTGTCAGCTAGGATGTTGGCAATGTCTGTGGGTTTGGTGTATTTTTTGTCATTTTGGACTAATTCTGAGCATATCTGGGAATTCCCACCCAGGTTCCTAACATAACTAAAGAAAGCCTTGTGATTATCCTTAGTGTCCTGTGCAATTTTTCTCTCGAAGCTGGCCTTAGATGATTTTATGAGTGACCATAGTTTTTTGCTAATACTGATCAGAGATGCCATCCCTTTTTGGGATTTTGCTCTATCATGTAGTAGCTTCCTCCTTCTATTGTATAGTTTGTTTATGGCTGGGGTCCACCAGACAGGACGTCTGCCTTTGGAGGATTGGGTCTTGGTTTTATTTGGGATTGCATGATCCATGCATTCCTGAAGGTGTTCATAGAATGCATTTATAAAGGATTTTGTGGTCTGGGCTGTATTATCCACAGGCCCGTGGGCTTTGAAGGATTCCACCTCGGTTTTGAGGAGTGTGAAATTTGCTTTAGAGAAGTTTTTCACTGTGGTTTTCTGGGCATGGGGTGGGGTCGGGATGTGAATATCCAGTGAGATTAGTTTATGGTCTGATCTTACCAGTGAGGGATACACTTCTGGTCTGGAGCATAGAGTCCCCATGTTGGTGATGATCAGGTCCAGTATGTTTTCCCCTCTTGTGGGAGTGGTAACAAGTTGTTCCATAGCATTTGAGTTTATAAATTCTAGGAACCTTTGGGCTAGGGTGTTGGAGCTAGAGTAATGCTCCCAGTCTATGGTTGGGTAGTTGAAGTCACCCAATATAATGGTGTTTGGAGAGACCTTCATATTTTCCAGTGTTCTCAGGAAGGCAGAGTGGGGTTCCTGGGTTTGGGAGGGTGGTCTGTAGCAGGCTATAAACTGGAAGGCAGTTTTACCCACTGTTAGTTGCACATGGATAGTCTCTGATGCTTCGTGCTGTGCCACCAACCTGGAGGTGTGGGTATCTTTGAGAATATTGATACTCCCCCTCCTTTTGTGGTTCGGTCCAAGTTTTGGGGCCAAAAAGCATGGTATGAGGTATAACCTGGTAGTGCTGGGGTGCTCTCGAGAGCCTTGAACCAGGTTTCTGTTACTGCACAGATATCAATGTTCTCCATGCTAAGGAGAGTTTCGAGTGCGTGCATCTTGAGGTTTAGACTTCTGGCGTTGAGTAGCATTACTCTTAGTTTCTTATCCCTTGTGATACCTACGGAGGTGGGTTTGTCTTTTGAGCCTTGCCTAAAAAAGGCAATATGGGGGTAGCAAGAGCCTTTGCCAATATCCGAAAGCCCAGGGGTGACAGGTGCAAGCCGTCCCTAGAGAAGCATCGAGGCTTGTCGAGCATGTTATCCCAGGCTGACAGGCATTGGATCCCCTTTGAATGACACCAATACTTAAGCCAATTGTTGAAATTGATAATCTTGTCTTCATACTGTGGCATCATTCTTGGTGAGGTTAAGATGCTACTCAAGGTCAGGGTCATACCAGCCTGGGCTACATGCTCAGAGAGCTCATCTATGTCTCTTTTCATGTAGTCCAGGGAGGTACGTCTCAGGTCATTCACACCAGCATGGACAATGACTGAGCCATATTTGTACTTGCCTTGGAGTGACCTGAGTGCTTGTGTTATGTGGCGGATCCTAGCGCCTGACAGGCAGCTCACCGTGACCTTCTCCTTGTTCAGCCTGGTGAGCGGGACGTCAGTGTGCCTGATGATAGAGTCACCTATTACAAGTGTATCAGGTGTGTTGTTTAGCCTTAAGGGCTGTGACTGTTCAGCACACTGACTTTGTGAGCTATGTGTTGCACATGTTTTGTTTTGGGGTAGCGGTTGCTTGGGTGTCTGCTTTGGAGGTCTCTGCTGCTTAGGCAGATTTTTATTTAGAGCCTCCAAGTATGTTTTTGTGTGTTTATGTGTTTGGTTTGCTGTCGTGGTAGGTCTATGTGAGACTGGAATTGTAGTGAGTGTGGTTTCCTTCTCCTCCTGGCTGGTTACTCCAATACTGAGTTGAGAGAGCTTAGCCTCCAGTTTAGCTATATGGTTGCATCTCTCACATGTGTTGGAATTTGTTGGGAGGAGAGGAGGGTTGTCTGTGTACATGAGGCAGTTGTAACATATAGTTTTAGATTCCTTTTAAAAAGTGGGAGAGAGGTCTGAGATGTAAGGTCATGTGGTAGTTGATTCCATACTTTCCCAACAGACTTAGAGAACAAGGAGTTGTCTGCTGAGTTTTTTGATTTGGTAGTATTAATTAACATTTTGTTTGAGGAGCATAGAATCTTGAGGTTATTATATGGTATAATGAGGGTAGAGAGTATTGGAGCATTGCTGGGTTGATACAGGGTTTTATGGGCTATTGTAAGTTGGTGAAATCGAAGCTAGTTAAGAAATTCTAACCAGCCTAGTTGTTTTAGATTCATACATTGGTGAGTACTGAAAGGAGAGCTTGTAGCAAATCTAGCAATATTATTGCATGATATAGCTAGTTTGCTGAGGTTATTTTTAGAGAGGTTGGTGTATATGGGAGAAGCATAGAATAGGGTTGAGATTAGGTGGGTTCTGGCTGTAGCAGTCCTAGCTGCTGGTGTAAGAAAAGGTTTGATTCTGTAGAGGGATCCTAGTTTTCTGTTAACTGATTTTATTGTGGTATTTATGTGAGTATCAAAGTTTAGGTTACTGTCAATTGCAATTCCTAAGAGTTTGGTGGCAGGGTCAGGAGAAATAAGAGTACCATTGCTGGATGTGAGAGTGATATGTAATGTGGTGGACTTTGGGTAGGTGTGAAGAGTAAAAGTTTAGTTTTTGGTGGTTGAGAAGGAGACAGTGGTTAGAGAACCATTGTTCTACAGTGTTGAAAGCTTTTTGTGTAAGAGACTGAAGTTCAGCCTAGGATGCGGCTGAACAGATTATAGTAGAGTCATCTGCATACTGAATGCAGGTAGAGAGTGGAATGGCTAGATGAAGGTCATTGATATAAATGGAAAACAGGAGTAGACCTAGTATGGAGCCCTGTGGAACACCTAGTGAGATAGGAAGGTGGTTCGATAGTTTATTTTGACAGAGTACAGCCTGTTGTCTATTTTCAAGGTAAGATGTGAACCAATTCATAGATGAAGGGTCAAGTGAAAGGGACTTCAGTATGTGTAGAAGGAGTTGGTGATTAACCATGTCGAAGGCTTTAGATAAGTCAACAAAGAATGCAGAAGAAAGAATATTATTGTTGCGGTTTTTGTTGATACAGTTAGTGAAGGATAACAAGGCAGTGGTGGTACTATGGAATGGTCTGAAACCATGTTGACAGATAGCTAGTAGATTGTGATGGAGAAGGTGGTTAAGTAGTTGTTTGTGAATACACTTCTCCATTATTTTTGCAAGTGGGGAGAGTAGAGCTATGGAATGAAAGTTGGAAAAGTCATTGGAGTTCCCGCCTTTATGTAGTGGGATGATATGAGACATTTTCCAGATAGATGGGATAGTACCTTCCTTTATGGTTCTATTTATCAGTATGGAGATGGGATAAGCAATAGCTTTAGCTCCTTTTTGCAGGAATTCTGCTGGGGGTTTGTCAGCTGAGGGAGTGGTTGTTTTTAGCTTTTGGATTAGGGAGCAGATGTAGGATGTGGGTACTGGTTCTAAATGGAATAATGGGGGGTGGTAGTGGGAGTAGGCAAATTAGAGGTGTCAGGGGACAGATGGTTTGCAAGATTTTGGATAGTATCAGTGAAGAAAGAGTTGAAGGCATTGGCTGTTTGTATTGGATGGTCAGGGTTGGAGCCTAGAGGGTTAGGGGTGATAGTTTCACTTGGGTATAGAAGTTTGTTAATACTAGTCCAAAATTTTTGTGGTTCCTTGAGGGAGGATTGTTGTAGTTGGAGATAATAGTTCTTTTTGTCTAGTAGGATGGCTTTTTTGTAATATTTCTATGTTGTCTGAAGGTTTGGTGATCAGTAGTATTCTTTGTAGTACGCCATTTAGCCCAGGATTTGTTTCTGCAAAGGATTAGTTTTCTAGTATTATTTGAGAGCCAAGGGGCTGGTTTAGTTTTAATTCTAATAGAGTGTGTTGGGGCGTGATGGTCTAGGATTGTTAAGAAAGTGGTGTTAAAGTATTCAATTGCTTTATTTATAGGGAGAGTTTTTAGAGGTGCCCAATTGCATTGTTTAAGTTCTGTTTGGAGCAGCTCGGGGTTAAAGCATTTTTTGGTGTGGACTGTTCTGATAGTGTTAGGGATGGGTAGGCTAGTTTTATGTCTGATAATATATATCAGTGAATGGTCACTTAGGTCATCTGGAAGGGTTCCTGTTGTGTAGGTTTGATGTGGACTATTTGTGAGTATCCAATCCAAGGTATTTTCTTGATTGTAAAGTTTATTCTGGTGGGGGAGTTTATAGCTTCTGAGAAACCATACAGGTTAATAAGGGTGGTGGGGTTAGTGTTGCTACATGAATTCCAATCTATATTAAAGTCTCCTAGGACTATGGTTACTTGAGGGAGGTTAGTAGACAGCCAGTTTAGAATGTATTCAAGTATACTATTGTTATTTCCTGGGGGAAGATAGGAGCAGATGATGTTTATGGCTTTGTGTGTGTTAAGCCAGAGTTTAGAGATAATTATTTCGGCACTATTATCTAATGGTAGGGTAAGATTTACAGTGCTAACTTGTAATTCTGCTTTGTAGAGAATTGCTACCCCTCCACCTTTTTTGATTGTGTGGTCAAGTCGAATGATGCTATAACCTGGGGGGGGGGGAGGATTTCATTGTCTTTTATTGCGGGTTTAAGCCATGTTTCTGATAAACAAAGAATGTCAAACTGGTGGACATCTAGATGGGCATGAACTTGAGCTATTTTATTGTAGAAACTACATATATTAGCTATACAGAGTGAATTGGAGGGTTTGGTCGATGTTAGGGGGCTTGTTTTGTATAGGTTACAGTTTGTGGTGATATGGGTAGAGTTTGGTCCAGGGTTAGGATGAATGTCCCCATCTATTAAGGAGTGGAGGAATGTAAAATGCTTAGAATAGAGAGGCTTACAATGGAAGTAGAATCATTTTTTATTTTTTAGGTTGCTATATTTGATGTGTACAAATCAGTGATATTTAGCTAGTAAGTAGCTGGGTTTGCAAGTGAAATTAATGAAGTTTGGAGATATGGCTAGTGTAGGTGATAAAGTGTGTTTAGAAGGGAACAGGAGGGTAGAGTAGAGGGGTTGTTCATAGGAGGTTAAGATGCAGGTTGTAGTTAGAACAGGTAGGAGAGAGACTACTATTAATAGTTGTAATTGGTATGGCATAATTGAGGAGAATATAATATTTAGAGAGAGGTGGTAATTTAAAGTTAAGATAGGATTTATAGGTAGGTTAGGACGTGTAGCAGTAGGTGGTGTATATTGCCAAAGGGGATGAAAGATAAAGTATCAGAGGTGTGTCTTTAGAGATAAAGAATGGGTGTGGTAAAGATAAGGTTAGTATGATTGGAGTAGGTTTGTAGGGGGTGTGTCTATGGATGAATAAATGTAGGACCACTGGGGGCGGGTGAGAATTGGGGGCAGGGTATGGGAGCGGAGTGAGCCCGAAGGGCAAACGGAGCGGGTAGAGACAAGAGAGTGGACTATCGAGGATGACAATCTATAGAGTGGGAGAATTCCACATGTAAGTCTGAAAGTAAGAGAATGTAGAAATAAGTTAAGAGGCTAGAAAGAGGAAATTACACATATCAGAGAGTAAGAGTGTGGTTAAAGGTACCCTAGGACAAGGGTGGGAAAGGTAAAAGAATAAGTCTGTGAAAAGTATAAGCTTGAAAACAGGGTTTGGGAGGTATAGTAAAGTAATAAGTGTAGGAACTGAGATGCAAGAAGCTTATGGTAAGGCACCACCAAGTGGCCAGTCACTTAATTGCAGCAAATGTTCACATACAAGGGTGGCAGGCTACAGGAGAGAGGGGGTTAGGCTACTTATTAAAAAGAGAGAGTAGGCTGGATAAAAGGGTTAGCTAAAAAGAACATAAATAAGATAAATGGGGGGGTTGTTAGCAGCTGGCTATCTTGAGTGGGAAGCTTGCCTAACGTAGCAGAGTCTAAACCTTAAATATTGGTACAAAGTTCTAGTAGCTGGATTAGCACATACTTTCACTGTCTTAAAAGGTTGGTCTCTCAGGGAGCTGGTGGGTAAATTCCTAGTTCGGACTAGTTTTCAGAGGCTTCCAGGAGGGTGATTTCAGGTGTTTAAGTCAGGGATGTACTGGTTCACCAGGTTTCACTGTCTTAAAATGTTGGTCTCTCAGGGAGCTGGTGGGTAAATTCCTAGTTCGGACTAGTTTTCAGAGGCTTCCAGGAGAGTATTTTCAGGTGTTTAAGTACAGGGATGTACTGGTTCACTGTCTTAAAAGGTTGGTCTCTCAGGGAGCTGGTGGGTAAATTCCTAGCTCGGACTAGATTTCAGAGGTTTCCAGGAGGGTGATTTCAGGTGTTTAAGTACAGGGATGTACTGGTTCACCAGGTTTCACTGTCTTAAAAGGTTGGTCTCTCAGGGAGCTGGTGGGTAAATTCCTAGTTCGGACTAGTTTTCAGAGGCTTCCAGGAGGGTGATTTCAGGTGTTTAAGTATATGCTACAGCAGCTATAGGGCACTGTTATACATAAAGGAAGGCCAGTCCTGTTGAGTATATAACAGTACTGTTGCAAACTATATAGCCTATACTGGTATTAATGAATGGTATTTCTGTCTCCCCCACCCCTTCTCTTCATCTTATTGTATTGTTGTTATAGATTGGTTATGGTTTACTATTAACATATGTTGTTCTCTAAACATTATGTTAGACCTTGTATTTTATTATTGTTATGTATTACAATGGTTGAATAGTAACATATCTTGTTGAATTACCAATGTTGTTGGCCTTATGCTGTAACTGTTACTGGCATGCTACTACTATACTGACTGTTATCTCACATATTGTTGTGTTCCATATACTATGCATGGCTATTACTGGGTTATTTGCGATGTTCTGGCACACTGTTATAACTAACTAAATGTTATGTTCATGACTAATCTGTACACATTGAAATACCCCAACACCACAGCTCAACTGGGTAGTCAGATTCCTGGCAATCCACCTACTCCACCTCAGCCATCCATGGCACCAGGTCTCAGCAGGTCTGAGGCTCAAGCCAGTGGTGCCCCCAAAGCTGAACCTACACCACCTATGGGTTGAACTGCCTCAAGGGATAGGGCCTGTCCCCCCCTGGAAGGAGAGGCTGAGGGGGGAGTTGTCAACCATGATCAGCTATCATTGATGGTGCACAGGATAGTGCATCATGGTTAGATGAGAACTGCCTGCACCAGATTGAGGGCAGACTCACCAACCTGGAGGAGCAAGGTGGCCCCAGCACCAAGCCTCCAGCACAGCCACCTTTGGGGCATTGAAGGAGCAGTGTTGGTTGCCAATGGGTGGGGAGTTCAGTCACACTACTGCTGTCTAGGGCCACATGGATCTCTAATTCCACAACACCCTCCCTGCCCAAGGTGTTTACCCCCCTCATGTGTCACACACCTCCCCTGTATGCTGTCTTGTCTGGCTTGTCTGTCTGCAAATGCAACCTCTCCTACCCAACTTACCTCCTCACGTGTACCTATATCCCTTCCCCAACATTTCACTCTCTCCTTAACAAAAAGGGCATCTGTCCCACAAAAAATATCGCCCCATACATAGCTCTCCATTTTGCACAAGCATCCAGTGGACACAACAAATTATTACATGAATTAATGATCACAGTTATGTTGCCCTCACCCCTCTCTCTGGTGTGTGAGACTCCAAATTCCAAATTCTGTATAACCTGCATAGCTGTTGCTATGCAAAAAATGGAGAGCTATGGTTCTTTCCTATACCAGTCCTACACATCCCTACCTGCCTTTCAGTAAGTTTTCCCCCTGCTTGCCCCATTTCACCACTTTCCTATCACCCCTTTTTTCTTTTTTTTTTATTCTTAGCACAGGTTAATGCAGAGCTAAGCAGCATACTGCACAAATCCAACAAACCCGCTTAAAACTGCTTTAATCATCTTATGAGTTTCTCAGACTGTTAGCCACAACTACACAATAACCCCCCTGCCAGGTCTCGAACCCAGGATGCTGTTAACTACAACACAGTACATTAGCCCACTAGGCCACTCAGCTCTGACCTGCAACAGGTGTTTTCAGCAACATATATTGATTACCATTGACAAACTGCAAGTAAATATAATGAGAAAAATGCAAGTGTACTTGACTCTGTGATACAGACACTACACCACTACACAGCCAATTAAATAATAATGGATATACATCAGGCCTAGGATAGCATGTATAGCTGTCAACTTTAGCAGACTGTGGCAGAATGTGCAGAGATTTGCCCCCTAGTTTTGACCCAGTTTACAGACAAACCTATGTTTCTATGTACTGGCATGTCGCTAAAGATTGTGGTTAGAAAATCGTGACAGGCATTTGAGTGTCATACGTCATAGCCATCAGAAATCACAGGCTAATGCCAATCCTCTTATTCTATCAGCAGTCCATGTTTCTAAGAGCATTATGTGAAGATTCTCCCTGGTTTTGGGCCTTTGTCCCACTTGTATGTATGGCTTTGTCCAGAGTTCCAGTGCTCCAACAGGTTGAGAGGTATGATAGCAGGTAACCATCCCTTTTCATCAGCAACATCTTTAAACACACCTGCTGAGGCAGCAATGGAAAAGTACAGATGTCTACAACTGGGACCCTGATGCACAACAACAGCCTTTAAAAGCCGTGCACATAATGACGGATGCACACAACGTGTGTCACAGACTGTATGCATGCACATATATCTTGCAAATACACTTCCTGCCGAATGACTCAGTAGCTTAGTCTGTTAGATATCTTGCATGCTGAAAACATTTCTACCCACAGTCCTGGGTTTGAATCCATTATGTTGCACTTCAGTGGCATTCTTGTGAATACAGCAAATAATGATGGAGTCATGCAATTTTAACTCATTCCCTCCAGTGGAGCTCAGGAAGTTTGCACTGTAAATTCCAATGGGTGGAACCTAAGCCTTTTGACAGACTCAAATTATGCCCTCACATCTCAAAAAAATGTTCATATCTCTGGAACCATAGGGATTATGAAAGAAGTATACATTTCAAACTCTTTAGCACAAACTATTTTTGTAGTGGTAGTATTCTTTAGGTTCTAGGTCTTAAATCGAATTTTCTAGGTCACAGTAAACACAGTAACCATTACATTTGTAATATTTTGTAAACAACTTACAATATCTCATCAACCACTCAAGATACATACATACTGTCTGCAACATTTTATTCATCTAGCTGAGAGCTTTCACATAAGGCTAAGGAGCTCTGTCTGTGTTACGTGGTCATTGAGATATTTAGACAAATGTGAAAATTATATCTATATAAATGAATGTGATAAAATCAACAGTTAATATCTATTTACCTGCACTAGAGAGATGTCAGATATCAATGCAGTTGAGTTTGTCATTGTGTAACCTTTAAGATGAAATATTTTAAAACCTTCTACATATGATTTTGAATTACTGATATGTCACCTCCCTGGGCTACATGAAATGAGACATGATGGAGCTGTCGGATTATGTGGCCCAGGTAAGTATGATGCTAGCCCTGAGCAGTATCCTACCATCACCCAGAATGATACCACAGTACAAACAAAAAATGATTGACTTTAACAACTGGCTAAGTTTCTGGTGTCATTCTAAGGGGATCCATTATCTGTCTGCTTGGGATGACATGAATAACAGACTTCAATGCTTTGCCAGAGATGGCCTGCATCTGTCACCCCTGGGTTTCCGGGTACTGGCTAAGGCTCTTGCTACCCCTATAGTGCCTTTTTAGGTGGTGTTCCAAAGACCAAATTAACACCATAACAGCTATAAATAAATGCAATCTGAGGGTCATGCTGCTCAATGCTAGAAGTCTAAATCTCAAGATGCACTCACTCAAACCACTCCTCAAAATGGAGAACATTGACATTTGTGCTGTAACAGATAGCAGGTTTAAAGCAGCAGAAAGCACCCCTGTGTTACCAGGCTATAACTCATTCCACACCTTTCGGCCCTGAAACATGGACCGAAGCTCCAAAGTCGGTGATGTCTCCATATTCATAAAGGATATGCACACCTCCAGACTAGTAGCCCAGCATAAAGCATCTGAGATACTTCAGGTACAACAAACATTGAGTAAGATGGCAATCCAGGTCATAACCTGCTATAGGTCCCCAACCATGTCCCTAGACTCTCACTCCTTGTTCCTAAGCACCCTGGAATCTATCAAGGATTCTTCGAATTAGTCTCCAGAGTTGTGGATGAGGGTAAGGCAGTCCACACAGCAATCTGGACCTCGCCAAGGCTTTTGACACCATCCCCCACTTTGGAATCATAGATAAACTTACTAAGCTGGGCATTAATCCCTACGTCACTCGATGGGTTGCCAGCTGGCTTACTGACAGAACCCACACTGTAAAAGTAACTGACTCCAAATCCAGCTCCAGACAAGTGACAAGTGGAGTACCTCAGGGTTCAGTCCTGGGACCACTCTTGTTTGGCATCTACTTCTCTGAAGTACAGGCCAACACTAAGGGACTCTGGCTAACAAGGTTAGCAGATGACTGCAAACTCAGAGCCATTACTGAATCCCCAAATGATGTGGATACTCTACAAAAGAGCCTTACAGAAATAGATGCTTGGTGCAAGAGTCATGGGCTCAAGCTCAATGCCAAGAAATGTGTAGTTATACCCTTTGGGAAAAAACATGTACCCATGAATTACCACATAGGAGGCTGTACACTAAACACCGAAAGTGTGATATGAGACTTAGGGACACTGGTGGACAGTGGTTTCACCTTCAATAACCACATCGCCACAACAGTCAGGAAATCCTTCTATGTGACACACCTCATCATTAAGGGCTTTTCATCCAGAAAAAAGGAGATCATTGTCCCACTGTACTCATCCCTCATTAGACCCATTATAGAATACAATGGCCCATTTGGTATGTACCTCTCAAGAAATCTGCAACAACTGGAAAGGCCGCAGAAATACCTCACTAAAAGAATCACAGACCTAAAGCAGATGCCCTATGCTGACCACCTTAAAAAACTTCAGCTATACTCTG
Organism: Protopterus annectens; assembly: GCF_019279795.1. Taxonomy (NCBI): domain Eukaryota; kingdom Metazoa; phylum Chordata; order Ceratodontiformes; family Protopteridae; genus Protopterus; species Protopterus annectens. The sequence continues at coordinate 1,422,964,700 of NC_056726.1, forward strand.
TCGCATATCGTCTACTCAGAGGCAATCTCTGCTTAACATACAAGGCCATGTCAAACCCAGAGCTGTTCGACATGCTACACTTAAAGAAATCTCAATCCCTCAGAGCCACACCCTCCAGGGATCTAAACCTTGTCATCACAATAAACAAAACATGCTAGAGGGATAGTTTCCTGACCCAGGGACTCCCCAGACTCTGGAATAGACTGCCCATGCATGTCAAGCAAAGTGCCTCCTTGGCCCTCTTCAAAAGGAACCTTGACGATTGGATGGGAGAAAAGAAATTCTCCCGGGGATCACGTCAGTCACCCTGATAGACAGGGGTCCAGGGAAGTAAATAGTGTGGGAAGAAATAGCCAGGGAATTGTTATGGCTAGGCTTGTATAGGCCCTAGGGCCAATAGCCTAGTACCAACCCATGAACCTATGAGCCTATAGGGTCCAACCCAACACTCTTATACTAGGAGACTTCAACTACCCCTCCATCAACTGGGAAAACTACTCAAGCACCAATACACTGGCCCAACATTTCCTGGAATTCATCAGTTCCAATTCCTTGGACCAGCTTATTCTGACCTCCACTAAAGGAAGCAACATCCTTGACCTGGTTATTACTAACATAGGCGACTGTTGCTCTACACCAATTGTCAAGCTAGTGAGCTGATAGATTTACAGCTACTGCATCAGCATGCATAATCTGACAGGTATGACATCTGTCACTCACGTGCTTCTTCCCCATTACTAACCTTAACCCACATTGTTTAACACTGAACAGCCAGATAATCAGAATGTCATGAGACAATGGTCAAACATATAGCATGCAGAACTGTGGACATACCTCATTAATCTCAACAGTGGACAGTACTTGCACCTACTTTCTTTGATGCTGTAGTTTCCATACCTCACTAATGTCCATCTCAAAGGCTAAGAAAGGGGCCAAGGCCTACATGACAGCCTTAAATATTGCTCTGTGGTGCCATGTAATTGGCTAGCAAAAGTGCAACCCAGCTGATTTGGATGCAATTAAGAAGTCTGAGCCACAGATTGGTGCACAGGCAATTACAGACCTGTTGATGAGCATTACCTACAAAAGGCAATCAATGGCCTATGGGGACCAGGTCTGTATGTTGCTTTTACAAAACATACTGTGATATATGAATCTTTCTACTTGTAGATTTCTTCAAAAAACTGTCACATCACTCCACCAGGTATGTAATACAAGTCCCCATATAATGGACGCAGATGAAAGGATGCAGTTATGGGGACTACAGATTACAACAGTAGGCCTGTAGTACATATCTGCAAATGACATGTTGGTGGTACTCTGTTGTCAAACAGCTACAGGCAAGCCTCTCAACCATGCCTGCTGTGATTGACATCACAGCTGGGGCCCTCTCACTCACTCACTGACTCACTCTCACAGCAGTTGGCTCTTTTTCAAAAGCCACTGGATTATGCTGTAGATGTAAGTGTGGACACAGCTGTAATATCACATTAAGTACTGTCACACAGCTCTTCTCAGTCTGTGAATGTCACACAGGGATAGTTCAGACATTGTAAAGGTGTCCCAGACTGTCCCTGATGTACTCTGGCTAGGTTACTGTTTTGTTGACATTCGTATATCATCACTTGAGAACTTAGGCTAACATACCTGGCAACCCCCTACAGCAGGAATTCAGGTCGCAGCCAGTATTAGATAGGGGACACAGGCCAAACCTCAGCGACAGAGTGTACACATTGGTCATACAAAGTAATAGCATAATTAGAGAAATGGATATTAATGAAGCATAACTGTTGTCTGACGGTTCTTGCATGTGACAGCCAGGTGGGAGGTAGCAGTGGATAGTACAGCCCATTTTGGTTGTGTAGGATCTGTACATAGTGGATGTCAACATAGCTTGTCCTGTCATGTGTTCCCTTCTTGTTGTCTTTCAGAAAGGATGTATCGAAGGAGTTACCCTCCATTTTCTAGTGCTGAAAACAATGTTATTCTGGACGGCCTCAGACTGCATCATATATTCTGCTGCCCAAGAGTTGCCAGCAATGTGAACGCTGTGCAGTACTATGGGCCAACCTAGTCACAGCAGACAACCTAGCAGGCAATCAGGACAGGACCTATGAGCAAGTTGGACACCGGGCCACAGATACAGTCAATGCTGCACAGCAAAGGGCAGCCACTGTGGCCAGGGACTGTGCTGCTACAGTCGGAGGGCCTGCAGCAGAACAACCACTCTTAGCCACAGAGTAATTCCTGGTGAACCTGGGATCAACCACCAGCTCTCAAGCATCCATCACTCCAAACATCATGGAAGTAGGTGCCACAGCATCCCTATCAGAGGACTGTCCATTTAAGCTTCCTGTGTTCATCACTGTAATACTGTATCAGTCATAGTGTCAGCATCTGTATACCAGTAGATGGGTGTCAGGTCTGTCTGCATTGAGGGTGGGGGTTTGGTTTAAATGCACAGTTGTGCACACTTAGAATGTCATCAATGTAGGCAGTATCGCATTAGCTATTGTACATGTGGATATCTGCACATATTACCCTGTAAAATTGCCACACTTGGTATGCTGACAATACCTCACTCTCCCATTTCCATAGGTACGTCAGGTGTGGCTGGAGTCCAAGTTCCTGTACCTAGTAAGTATGATACTGTTGTTTTACGGATCATATATACCATAAGAATGTTAAGGGCTGCTATGTTGTCCTAGGCACAACTGATATGCTTAGCCAGAGTACAATATGTTCATGTTCAATTTTTGAGGGACTAACTGAAGTGCATTGAATGAGTAATCACAGTTGTGACTTTGCAGGAGTAATAACAGATTTGCACTTACATTTGAGAATGCCTAAGCAGTCTGCTATACAAGAGGCAGTCACTCACAGATGCCTGTTCACACACAATATGGCGATGGATCATACCCGAGGCAGTGATACTATAACTAGCATAGTATACTCAAGATGAGTGTACTGTGTATTAGGTGTAGGTCTATCACATACACTGACATATTTCTTATCACACAGGTATATAGTACTGGCACCATTAACCAGACATAGTTGTAGTGCATGTTATAAAGGGCCTGTCTTGTCTGTGTATGTTGTAGTCTGCTTGTGTGTTGTGCATGGGATCAGAAATAAGAAGTGGTATGTGTAATGCAGTTGTGGCTCCTCACCTCTGTGTGTGTGTGTGTGTGTGTGTGTGTGTGTGTGTGTGTGTGTGTGTGTGTGTGTGTGTGTGTGTGTGTGTGTGTGTGTGTATTACCATACATAGTAGTGCAGGTAGTAATGTAGTAATGTACTTATTCTGTCTTCCTCCTCACAGCTGAATGTGGGGGCTGAGGTTTGTCCCCCTCACAACCTGATGTCAGTGTCACATTGGACTCTGATGATGATGGTGGCCATAGTGAGGCACAGGTGGGATTGTTAGAGGCTGAATCTCTCCCAAGGGTTGACATCCCACTTCCTCCCACATTGTGCTCACACACAGTCAGTATGGCCACATATATCCATTCCTCTGCGGCCACAGATATCTGACAGTCAGAGTGCATTGGTAACATCGAAAATATGAGTGTGGCAACTGTGGCATCAGTGAGTGTAGACACTCACCATGGCCGGAGAGCTGGTGAGGTCCCACATAGGCAGATTGACAGGGGTGCTCAAAGGAGGATGGCTGCCCATCCACCACCTGTCACAAGTGTCACATCATAGGTGGCTCAATGCATGTTTCAGTCCATCATGGAGGCTCAGGAACTTTCTGAATGCAGCACCAGATGGATACTCAGGAGTGACTCCATCCACCGCATTGGTGACACCATGGATCATTTCAATAATGTAGTGGACAGATGGTGGGGTGAGACGTTGTCAGTCCTTAACCATACGTTGTCTGTGCTGGAACATCTGGTGGACATGAAGCATTGGACACATGGACTTAGGTCAGCAACACCATCTGCTGAGAGTCCATGTGGCCAACCACATTTACTCTCTCATAGTTGCAATACCTCCAGCACTACAAAAGAGTGTACACTGTCCACACCGTGATGTGGCAGGCCATGGGCACATGGTCCTGGGTGGTCCCATGATGGTCACAGGCCCAGCAGACACCAGTCACCATCAGCTACTAGCACTGCATCTGACCCTGGGCATGGTGTTGCCAGTGCCACTCCTGGCAGAGCCAGTTCCCATGTTCATGGCCAGAGATGGTAAACTGTCCATTCTGCCATGTACGGTCCACAACTGTCCAACATACATACATGTAGGGCTAGCACCTGGCTTGACTGTGTACACCCACACACTCAAACATCACTGTCACAAACATGTCACCAACAGACACACACACAGCACCACTCCATAGCCCAGCTAACCAGAACCCCTTCCTGACACACACACAAGCTGTCAACTGTTTGGCACAGCCTAGGCCTCTGGCACCACCACACCACACCCTGTGCATGTGATGATACCTGTGCCACATCCCTGCCATCCATACCATCGATGTAGGAACATGCAAATATGCATATGATGTACAGGGTGACTATATTACATTATATGTATATTTGTAGTGCGGTAGTGTTATGCCATGACAGGGGCTGCATGCTAGCAGGTGTCATGTGTACACATCATAGTGAGTGTACCTTGGTTGCATGATGATAGATTAGCATTGGTGTTGCAGAATGACAGGTATCTCACAAAACTGTGCATGTTTCTGTTCCATGGGTCTGAGTGATTAAGCTATGGTCACTTGGTGGCAATACAGCAGCTCAGAATGGCATGGCAGCATAGCAGAAATATGACATCAGCAAGGTATGATTGTATGCATGTGTGGGTACCTAGCTGCACATGTGTAAGGGACAATAGGGGCAGACAATG